>NC_056688.1:40933409-41236439 GCF_018350215.1 Panthera leo | reverse complement strand
TATTTCAACATTCTGCCTCATTAATCCTGTTGTTGCTTTTCTCATTTTACTGAAGGTCCTAGGGTGCCCTGGTGCTTGAACTAGGGGTATGACTACCATGGGGCTCCCAGTCCACATTCAGTGGCATTCCTGAGCACTCAGCATTGTTAAAGCATTTATCAAGCTACACTGTGATTAATGATTTCTTTCCACTCACATTAATTCTGAAAACCATAGAGATGTGATTGAGGCAGCATCCCAAACACAGAATCCCATAATAACAAAAGGGCTCTGGATCTCTCAATAGCCCATAACTACCTCCCAATATCACTTCATCTGCTCACATAGCTACAGCAGAGATATGGTGACACCAACGTTTGAGCCTGACTACAGACTACAGACTTCCAAATAACTAGAAAGCTTCTAAGCTGGCACAGATCTTAGAAGTCATGGGGTTGAACTTCTACGAAAAGGGGGAGGGGGTTCATAGTTGTTCAGAAGAAACTGGTGAATCTCTAAAGGGTGCAAGATAGTGGTAAAACTTTACCAGGACCTTCTCTGTGGGTAATTTGAAGGTTAACAGCTTAAACTTCAGAACGTTCATAACCTTTAGGTGGCTATGAAAGTTAAATTTTACTAAAGTTGTCCCAGATGGAATATATTACTTACAAGATATCAGAAGTGGAACATTTAAACAGGAGAAACATAAGAGATAATGCAGAAAATATTCCTGAATGGTTAAGGGGATCAGACTAAGATAACTTCCAAAGCTTAAATTTTATATGTATCTTCAGCCATTTCAGCTTCTATACTGAGAAGAGAGCCAATATAAATAAGAGGTTTAACATAGTGAGATATTTCTTTAAGAACGATATGGAACTTTAACTTATCTTTGTAATTCTCTGATGGTTTAATGTTAAATCCTAGAAGTAAAAGGTGGCTAACATCCGATGCTTTTGCACATTCAAAAGTTCTAACAAAAATGTTTATTTCAAGCTCTGTTGGAAAGAGAGGAAAATAATCAATATTGGCCAAACAAAGCAGTACATACTTGCTGGAGAAATACTATCACATGGGCTGGAAAATAAACTGTTTAAGGGAGAATGAACAAATTTTGCTTTTCATAACTGATATTAATTATGCAGCTCAAATGCTTCAAGCATGTACTTTCTCTTCAGATCAAAAACCTTTGCAAACTGTTTTCTGTGACCTTCACCGAAGTACTGCTCTGGAATTTCCTCTCCCTAAAGTTCCCATGCTCCCTGTATAGAAATAAAAGTCTTATAATTCCATTTCTTCCATCTCTTCTTTTCACTCCAACTTTTTATCCAATTTCCTAATCTGGAAAATCATTTATTTTTCCTAATGGCAAGGTATTACAAATCTTTATAACCTTGCTTAAAATATGTCACTTCCAAGATTAACATAAAATTGCCTATAACTGAATTATTTGAGTTCTTAATTCTTTCCATAAATGTTAAAATGTTCATTCAAAATAGCCTATGAATAAATTATATTTAGCCAATGTATAATTCAAGCTCCAAAACTAAGAGCTTCCACTGCCTTCCTTGCCTATAATTAGACCCTCGAATATGTGTACAGTTTTGTCAGAGGGATTTCTAGGCCACCATCTTTAGAATAATTTCCCTGTGTTCTTCTGACCCAGATCTCCCCTTCTTGGTGGGCCACCACTGATTACCTTTGTTGCCAACAACCACTGAGGGCTCACCGCTTTGACGTGCCCAGCTGTCCTTGCTGGTTACCATAGCTGCCACTGTAGCCTCAGGACAGATGATGTAGCTCTTTCTTTTTATGCTATTCCAATGATAGAACATGACCTTCCCCTTAATCCCTCACAAAATAGGAAAGATCCTCCTGTAACTCTTAATGGTTAATGGATGGTCCAGGAATAATGGAAGAGCAACAAGACACAGAATGGTTTACAACAAACTACATGATTCCAGACAATCCCAGTGTTCCTTAAAGAACCTTATTCCTGCCCCACCATGGCTGCCTCCCTGCAGCCCAGTGCGTTTCCCATCCCCATGGCCAGAAAGGCTCAGGTCATCTCCATGGCTCAATATCTAGACCAAACTATCCCTCAGCCCTCGAGAAGGGAAAAAATCTTTCTCTCTTATTGGCTCTTATGTCTTTATTTCCCATACTAAAATTCACTTCCTTTTAGAATGATTAACAATAGTTTGCTTCTTTGGAACTCAAAAAAAAGTCACAATAATCTCAAACTTGCACATTTACTAAGGTACTTATTAAAATGATTTAAATTATTATTTGTATTATTAGCCTTGGGGCACCTGGATGGCTCAGTCTCTTGAGCGACTGACTCTTGATTTGGGCTCAGGTCATGAACCCAGGATCATGGGATCAAGACCCACATCAGGCTCTGTGATGAGCATGGAGCCTGCTTAAGATTCTCTCTCCCTTTCCCTCTGCCTCTCTCCCCTGCTCTCTCTCTGTCTCTCTCTCTCTCTATATATATATGTGTGTACATATATATGTGTGTGTGTACATATATATGTGTGTACATATATACATGTATATATACATATATGTGTGTGTGTATACACACACACACACACACATATATATATACATGTACACATATAAATACACTTGCCATTAGGCAAATATGTGTGTGTGTATATGTATGTATATATATACATACACACATACATATATTTGCCTAATGGCAAGCGTGTTGCCCTACTATCCACCCATTTCTTTTCAGTCTCTCCTCTGGTCTCTCCACATAATCGATTTAAAAACACTGAACCTCTTGGGAATGCAAGCTGGTGCAGCCACTCTGAAAAACAGTATGGAGGTTCCTCAAAAACTCAAAATAGAACTATCCTATGACCCAGCAATTGCACTAACTAGCCATTTATCCACGGAATACAGGTGTGCTGTTTCAAAGGGACACATGCACCCCCATGTTTATAGCAGCACTATCAACAACGGCCAAAGTATGGAAAGAGCCCAAATGTCCCTCAATGGATGAATGGATAAAGAAGATGTGGTATATATATACAATGGAGTATTACTCGGCAATCAAAAAGAATGAAATCTTGCCATTTGCAACTATGTGGATGCAACTGGAGGGTATTATGCTAAGTGAAATTAGTCAGAGAAAGACAAAAATCATATGACTTCACTAATATGAGGACTTTAAGAGACAAAACAGATGAAGATAAGGAAAGGGAAACAAAAATAATATAAAAACAGGGAGGGGGACAAAACAGAAGAGACTCATAAATATGGAGAACAAACAGGGTTACGAGAGGGGTTGTGGGAAGGGGGATGGGCTAAATGGGTAAGGGGAACTAAGAAATCTACTCCTGAAATCATTGTTATACTATATGCTAACTAATTTGGATGTAAATTTAAAAAAAAAAATTAAAAATTTAAAAAAAATTAAAAAATTAAAAAAAAAACATTGAATCTCTAATGTCATGCATATCACACAGGGTCATCTTGGTACATGAGTAAAGATCTAGGTATGACATGGATTATCCCAGGTTTGTGACCAAACTGAGTGTAGAAATCGTGTTGGGCTTCATAATGTTGCCAATGAAAGTATTCCCTTTAATAATATTAAGAGAGAGATGTCAAATGGTTTAAAATTATTCTATCTACACAATTTCAATCACATGTATATTCTCTTTATTTCTGAGAAAACTCTTTAATGTAAAATTGAGATTCAGAAATTTTATGGCTTGTTAGACCAAAACAGGTGACCAAGTTACAAACTTGTGTTTCAATTATAAGATTGAATAATTTGGGGCACCTGGGTGGCTCAGTCGGTTAAGTGTCCAACTTTGGCTCAGGTCATGATCTCACGGACTGTGAGTTCGAGCCCAACATTGGGCTCTATTGCTGACAGCTCAGAGCCTGGAGCCTGCTTCGGATTCTGTGTCTCCCTCTCTCTCTGCCCCTCCCACACTCATACTCTGTCTCTCTTTCTCTCAAAAATAAACACTAAGTAAAAAAAAAAAAGACTGAATAAGTTGGCTTCTAAAATCCAGTAGATTTTTAAAGTCATTATTCAGCAGCATATATCAGAGTCAAATGGAAAGGGAGTTAATAATTTGATGTCAACCAAAGGTGGACATTTTTATGAAAGCTATCTCATTTAATCATGACAAACAACCTAAAAGGTAAGTGTTGTTATTCCCATTTAATAAGAAAGATGAGACTCATTAAGCATATGCAACCTGAGCACTGTCATGCAGCTAGGAAGTAGAAACTTTGAAATTTTTATTCAGTTCTCTTTTGTTTCAGGGCCTGTGGTCTATCTTTAAAAATGGATTAACAAAAAAATAAAAATAAAATAAAATAAAAATTAAATGGATTAACAAAAACCTAGTAAGACATGAACTTTAAATGATATCTACAGCAGAGGGTAATGAATTTAAACTTTTTGCAAAACTATTTTCTTTTCCTCTGAGAAACATCCATTGTCAGGTGAGGCAAAAATAACTTATGCTCCCATGTGACTTGGTTCATATGGGACAGACTGCTGGCTCCAGGAGCCTAAAGGGTGGTGTGGGCTCTCAAGATGAGATGAATTAATTACAAAAAAAAACTTTAATTGTTTTATAAATTAACTCCAGTGAAAAAAGAACCCACTGCTTGCAGGTTTCCTGACAGTTAAGTGACTAGAATTTATATCAAATTAGAAACACTACACACTTACTAAGCACTCCTACTTCGGCCCATAAATCTTGCAAGATACCTACCTATGAGATACATCTAAATGATATTTATGATTTGAATTTTACATGTGATGAAGGTACGGTTCAGAGAGGTTGCACAGCTTCCAAGCAATGAAGCCAAGAATCAAATCAGGTTTATCTGATTCCATGTTCAGTGCACTTTCTACTGTACCTTACAGAATCAGAAATTTTAAGCACCATCTAAAAATTTGATACGACCAGGATATGGCTGAGGATAGGAGCTGTATACATGTATGAGAGAAAAATTTAGTTATACAGTGCTGAGTCAGTGTACCACGAATGGATTTTTTTCTAAGAATGTTTGAAGACAGAAAGGTTTACTGACAGGTTAGTTGGTGGACCCTAGCATCATTTATCTTCTAGAAATGGGGAAGAGGAGGACACCAGGTTGAATAGTATGCTAAGTAATCAGAGGCAAAAGAGTTATATTAAAAATGAGGGGTGCCTGGGTGGCTCAGTCGATTAAACGTCTGACTTCAGCTCAGGTCATGGTCTCGTGGTTTGTGAGTTTGAGCCCCACATCGGGCTCTGTGCTGTCATCTCAGAGCCTGGAGCCTGCTTTGGATTCTGTGTCTCCCTCTCTCTCTGCCCCTGCCCCACTCACACTCTGTCTCTCTCTCTCAAAAAGAAATAAACATTAAAAAAAGAGTTATATTAAAAATGTTTTTAAAAATGCAAATTAGTGGGGCACCTGGGTGGCTCAATCTGTTAAGCGTCCGACTTCGGCTCATGTCATGATCTCGCAGTCCGTGAGTTCAAGCCCCGCGTCAGGCTCTGGGCTGACAGCTCAGAGCCTGGAGCCTGTTTCAGATTCTGTGTCTCCCTCTCTCTGACCCTCCCCCGTTCATGCTGTCTCTCCCTGTCTCAAAAATAAATAAACGTTAAAAAAAAATGCAAATTAGTAATTCATGACTTTTGCTTTTCAATGCTTCCTTGCCCAGAGATTTATGGGCAAAGATACAAAGAACTGGAATATGAAATAATAAATACTACACTCAAAAAGAGCAAAATTTTATGTAAATTATCAAAAGAAACAGACCAAAACGACAAATAGGTATCCTGTGCTATGCCTTGAAAGTCAATTGCATAGACTTGCTTGATTTAATATTTAAAAATACACAGACATTTTTCTTTTTTCGGGCACTGCTCTTCAAGATCTGATTTAGAGGCTTAACTAGATGGATCCTTCAAATAACTTGTCAGAAGGAAAAACATTTTACAGTTGATTTAGAAACTGATTCAGAAGCGTTAAAATTTCTTTAGTTATATCCGTTAGATATAAGGAATATAAAGCAAGGAGAAATAGAGCAAATTCTATGCCAGTGTGTTTCCCATGATTGATATTAAAGGTAGATCAAAAGAAAAATAAACACATATAACAAAGAAAAGAATTAAAGGGGAAGAATAGAGGTGAGGAAAGGATCAGTTCATACAGGTTGGAAGTTTAAAGTTTAAAACTAACATTTCTCTTTCTTATTTCTTTCCTTAATCACTCATAATGAGCACAATGAAGTAAGTTTTCCTATGACAGGTGACAAAAATGTAGTGGCCATTTCCTGGCTTGATCCTGAATTGTGTGTGTAAAAAATCTCTGTCATAGAATGAAGACAATTGTATAATGTGGAAATAAAAGAGAAAGGATCTGAATTTGAAAAAAATTCCTATCAACTATGAAAAAATCCATTCCGTTGGTCACAAATACTGTTGAGCACTGACTATGTGCCACAGACTCACATCTTTGCTTTTTACCTTGCTCAAGGCTCACATAAAACAAAGTGGCACATGAAGTGATGTTTATGTGAATTCCTATCATCACAAATAGTACTTACTTGAAGGATTTCCCTTTCCTGCTATGTACCTCCCTGCCATAAACAAACAAAAACTGGACAAAATATATAAGGCTACTGTTTTCAAGCATTGGATAATGGACAACTTAGTACCACGATTCTTGAGAGAAAGGAAACAAAAGAGGTAACCCCATGGTCTACACTGCTCTCTGCCCGGGGAGATACCATTTCCCAGCCATAGCACAGAGAAGCAGAGCCCAAGCACAGCCCAGTGGTTGCTCTACACTGAGGAGCTCAAGACCAGAGTGCAGGGCTTTGGAAGCACCTGGAAGGTCCAGCCCAGATTAGCACAGAGGAAGAAGCTCTGCCGGAGGGGAATACCACAGTTGGGTGAAGGTAGACGGACACAGCATTGCTACAGAGCCCTGGACGATGTTCAGTGTAAGACTCTGTAAGCCTATCAGAGAGTGGCTGCTATAAGCTTGATATGGTATGGAGCTAATTTAGGAGAGTTTGAAACACTGGTCCAGTCAGAGTGGAAACACCACAATGGCCACATTTCAGGAATAAGAGCAACGTTCTAGTGTAAAGCTACCTTAGACCTGTCCTAACAAATACTAAACAGAGCTTCAGTAGGATAAAGGAAACCAGAATTCCAGTAATCAGTTGCCTCTCAGAACAAAACTCAATGCTCTTTTAAGGAAGACAACATATCCAAACTCTGGACAATTATCCATGATGTCCAGCATACCATAAAAAAAAAAAAAAAAAAAAAACTTCTATACATGCACGTAATTAGAGTATATATTCTTTAAAATTTTTTTAATGTTTATTTATTTTTGAGAGAGAAAGACACAGAACGTGAGTGGGAGAAGGGCAGAGAGAGAGGGAGACACAGAATCCGAAACAGGCTCTAGGCTCTGAGCTGTCAGCACAGAGACTGATGTGGGGCTTGAACTCACAAACCGTAAGATCATGACCTGAGCCAAAGTCTGACGCTTAACCAACTGAGCCACCCAGGCACCCATGGAACTAGGGTATTTCATGCTAAGTGAAATAAGTCCATCAGGGAAAGACAAATATGATTTCACTCACATGTGGAATTTAAGAAACACAACAGATGAACATAGGGAAAGGGAAGGAAAAATAAGATAAAAAATGAAGGAGGAGGCAAATAATAAGAGACTCTTAAATACAGAGAACAAACTGAGAGTTGCTGGAGGGGGAGTTGGTGAAGGAATAGGCTAAATGGGTGATGGACCTTAAGAAGGGCACTTGTCAGGATGAGCACTGGGTGTTATATATACGTAATGAATCACTGGGTTCTACTCCTAAAACCAATACTACATTGTATGCTAACTAACTTGAATTTAAATAAATTTAAATTAAAAATTTTAAAAACCTTATCCATGCAAAAATGAAGGAAGATGTGATCTATAATTAAGAAAAATATCAATCAAAAGATAAAGACTTTGAAATATCCCAGATGTTATAATTAATAGACAATGACTTTAAAGTAGCCATTAAATATGTTGAAGGGTTAAAACAAAAAGAAGGCCTTAATAAAAGACCTGATAGGGAAATCTCAGCCAAGAAATAGAAATTATTTTTGAAAGCTGAATAGAAATACTAATGCTAAAAAATACAGTGTCTGAAATTTTAAAATATTCGCTTCTTGGCATTAATAAATTATTAGACATAGCAGTAGGAAGAGTCAATAAACTTTAAGACATATTCATAGACATTAATCATTCTGATTAAAAACAGAGAAACAGAATAGAAAAAAGAGAGCCTCACTGATCTGTGGAAAGACATCAAGGAGTTTATATATGTGTAGAGTTTCATAATACAAGAAAAGAGAAAATGAGGAAGAAAAAATATTTAAAGGAGTTGTGGTACAATTTTTCCTAAATTTGGTAAAAAAAAAATCAGTGTATAAATTCAAAAAGCTTACCACCTAGCTTCCAGCGATATTCACATCACAGTCATATCACTGAAAATCAAAAATAAAGAGAAAAATCTTAAAAGCACCTAGAGGAAATGGCACACTACATACAAGAGTAAAAAAAAAAAATAGTAACAATGGACTCCTACTGGAAACAACGCAGGTCAGAAGACAAAGGAATGGTATCTTTAAAGAACTGGAATTTGGGGAAGGGGATAGAGAATGGAGGGAAGGATAGTCCACCCAGAATTATATGTCCAGTGAACATATCCCACAAAAGTGAGAATAAAATAAAGACATTTTCATATGAATGAAAGTTGAGAAAATGTATTGCCAACATATCTGTACCATAAGAAAGACCAAAGGAAGTTTTTTAGGCTGAAAGAAAATGACAGAAGATGGAAACTGATCTACATAAAGAAAAGAAGAACTCAGACAAGAGTAATTTGTGCCTAAATAAATGATCAGCATTTTTATTTTAATTTCTTTTAAAGGCAAATAGCTGTTTGAAATAAAAATAACATTGCATTATGTGTCTATAACGTATGAAGAACTAAAGTATAGGGAAATAATAGCACAAAGGATAGGATAAGTGGAATTAAACTGTTGCAAGATTTATACATTCATGAAATATGATTTTTGAAGAGTGAAGTGTAAAATATTTCAATGTAAATTTCCAAGGAGACTGTGAAAATTTAAGATTTTATATTGTGATCTTTAGAGAAACTAATTAAAAACCTAGAAACAATCCAAACATCCTTTGATAGGTGAATGGATAAACGATGATATATTCATATAATTGAATGCTAGTTCGAAATTAAAAATAAATGAATTTCTGGTACACAAAACAGCATGGATAACTTAATAAATACTATTCACCCAAAGAAGCCAAACACAAATTATGTAAAGTCTCTGGTGATAAAAATCAGATCTATATTTGCTTGGGGCAGAGAGGAACTTTAAAAGAACACAAGTGAATATTCTAGGATGCTGATACAAGTGGCCCTTTCATGGGTATATATGTTTGTCAAAACTGATTGAACTGTGCACCTAAACTCTCTGCACTTCATTATATGTAAACTGTATCTCAATAAAGTTTACTTTTTTTGAGAAACACTTTTTAAATATAGGGGAAACTAAGAGAATCATAGAGGAGAAGGAAAAATTACTCATAATCCCATCACCTACAGGTAATAATTCAAATTCGGACGTATAATATTTTTGTACCCCTTTTTTACACAAATTTTCACACTATACATAGCAGTCTGCGGCCTTCTTTTTATTTTAAACTTTAGCAATGGTAAAAGTTTTGTATCAATAAGTGTTCTGTTCTAATAACTTATAAATGATTACAGAGTATAAATTACAGCTGGATTAAAGGTTTATGCAAATGTACAAAAACATTAAATATAGCAATGAGTATCAGAAAGACTTCTATCCCACCACTGCCACCAAAAAAAAAAGACTTCCTTTAGTTTCCATTGCATATCACTTTGTATTGTTCAGTTCTCATTCCCACTGAAGATTAAACATTAAATCTGCGAAGTGCAAGTATTGTTGTCTTCCTGCTTAAAACACTCACTTCAAGGTAATTCCTTTGTCTCTCAGGGTTTCTTCCACCTTTCTGGTGTTCTCCTTCCTAAGATGGTGCCTCAGTGCGTTGATGGCATTCTTGTAGCATTACATGAGGGGCATCTGTGTTTCATGGTGTCTTTCAGATGCATGCAGTATTCATTCACTAGAGTGAAGCTTAGCCTGACTGGTCACTAGTTGTTCTTCACCTGTATCTGCTTGAGTGTGGCTGATGCCATCTGACCTTTTGGGAATCATGTTATGACCCACTGCCAGTAACTGTAGACCTTGCCCTTAGCTTCACTCTCAACCACATCATTGTGCCTTTCTCATCCTAAATCTCAAATTCTTAAATTCCATTGGTCTTCTTAGCAAAACTACATCTTGCTTAGAAAGCCTGAGAATTCTCAGCTGTTCATTCTACTTTATGCTAGAGTGTTCATGACACTGTGAGTTTCCTCAGCCCCACATGTCTAGGCACCTCCCATAGTCATTGTTGTTTTATCATTCTGATGGCATGTTGGAAAAGAACTGCAATGAACTGGGAACACCTCTGAGAAGTTTTCATCCTCCCCAGACTATGCCAGAGGATTTAGGATACCAGCCCTGAAATTCTTCAAATTTTTTTTAAATTTGCAAGTGTTTCTTCCTCTACCACAAGGTGTCAACTACAAAGATTTAGAAAAAAAAAAAAAAAAAAGCCATAACATTTGCTTCTCTATTTTTCACCTTCTCTATTTTTACTCTTCTTCTCTCTTTTGGCTTTATCCTACCCACCTCCAATTCCAGGAAGCAGGTGGCAGAAGGATGCCTGGGTGGCTCAGTTGGTTAAGCATCTGACTCTTGATTTTGGCTAAGGTCATGATCTCATGGTATGTGAGATCGAGCCCTGCATCAGGCTCTGTGCTCACAGTGTGGAACCTGCTTGGGATTCATTCTCATTCTCATTCTCATTTTCATTCTCATTCTCATTCTCTCTCCCTCTCCCTCTCCCTCCCTCTCTAAATGAGTGAATAAACTTAAAAAAAAATACATGGCAGAAATCTCCTTTATATCGCATCCTCCTCTTAGCTTTTCTTTGAATTTCTTTAGAATCAACCTTATAGGCATTGGTTCTTCATATATAAAATTCTGAGTTGAAAGTCTAGCTAGTATTTTAAAAGAGAATTGTTTGAAACCCAAAGAAATGACTTATGTCTGTTTTAAGGATCCATAAGCTCAACCTGAAGGCAGAGTAGTAATGGAGAAAAGACAGGCAGAAAGAGCCAAGAAGAGAAAATGTATTTGATCATATGTCAAAGAGCTTCTAGCTTGAAGTATTCCATTGTTTCCATGTACCAAAATGTGTTTAACCAATCTCCTATTGTTGGACATGTAAGCTTCTACCCATTTTTTAAATTATTATTTTTTAAGCTCAAAAAGGAAATTTTAAGAGGACTAGAAATCAGGGCTTATATAGAAGATACAAAGATACAGGTAGGAGAAAAAGTCTGTGATACTGCTCAGCCTCCTTTCTCTTCCAGATGACTCATTGTCCCTACTATTTGAGCCTTGATCTGCAGCATAATTAAGAATTCAGGGGAGAGAGGCACCTGGGTAACTCAGTTGAGCGTCTGACTTCGGCTCTGGTCATGATCTTGCAGTTCATGAGTTCGAGCCTCAAACCAGGATCGCTGCTATCAGCCTGCCAGTCTGTCAGCACAGAGCCTGCTTCAGTTCCTCTGTCCCCCTCTCTCTGCCCCTCCCCCGCCTACGCTCTTCCCGCCCCCCCCCACACACACACACAAAATAAATATTGGGGTGCCTGGGTGGCTCAGTCAGTTAAGCATCTAACTCGACTTCAGCTCAGGTGATGATCTAACGGCTCATGGGTTTGAGCCCCACATCGAGTTCTACACTGATAGCATGGAGCCTGCTTGGGATTCTCTCTCCTCATCTCTCTGCCCCTTCCCTTCTTGCTATTTCCCTCTTGAAATAAATAAAAATAAACTTAAAAAAAAGAATTCAGGGTATAAATGCATTCTTTCTGGATTCCATCAGAATTTCCTCTAATGTGCTCATGAGTGTTCCTGGTATGTGCCCACTTCCTCAAACAATGCCTGAACTATCTTGCAGCTTAAGTCAGCAGTTTCCTATCTAGGAATAAATAAATAAATATGCTATCCATGATGACTTACTATTTTTAATAAACTAAATGTCAGGCATAGAACCAAGAGGTATTTTTTAAAGCATTTCAATCATTTATACCTCTTTTATTGAACATCTAATTCCTACTGAATACACTCTTCCCCTAATCACCACACCTAATCCATCACCAAGTCCTATAAGCTCCACTTTTAAACTCTTCAAATCTTGCCCAGTGCTCTTCATATACAATTGCATTACACTAAGGTCAGCCACATCCATTTTTTTCCTGAACTTCTGCAAAGCCTGATGTCAACTTTTATTCTTACCCTCTCCAACCTTTCACATAGCAGCCAGTCATCTTTTCAAACATAAAGTAGGTGACTCCCCTCTTCTGCTTAAACTTGTTGTACTCTGAATAAAATCCAAATGCCTTATAGTCTGTAAGACAGTAGGTGATCTTCCTCCTGCCCAACTCACTTTATCTTGTATTTCCTTTGCACATACTATCCTGAAGCCAAATAGGATTCCTTCATGTTTCTTGAACAATCCAGGCTCTTTTCCCTTCTAAGACTCTATACTTGCTTTCCTCTTTTCTACACTCTCATAGTAGATTCCTTCCTATCCACCTACTTAAGATAAGCCTATCCTCACCAATATCTAAAGACTACTCAAGAAGCTATCTTATCACTCTTATGTTGATCACCATTTGAGGTATTCTTGTTGGTTTTATTGTTCTATTTATTTATTGTTTTATTGTTTATTTATTGTTTTACATCTGTTTCCAACAGAGATTTTTAAGGTCCCTGAGGAAATAAACTTTGACTTATCCCTAATGCCTATCCACAACTCAAAATACAAAGATATTTAAGAAATATGTGTTTAATGAACATATGTATCACTTTGTTGTGAATCTCAAACCACCATGATTCGTACAGCCTGGGAAGGAATATATTAGAAATGTAATTCCTGGGTCGCCTGGGTGGCTTAGTTGGCTGAGTGCCTGACTCTTGGTTTTGGCTCAGGTTATGATCTCATGGTTCGTGAGTTTGAGCTCTACGTCAGGCTTTGCACTGACACCATGGAGCCTGCTTGGGATTCTCTCTCTCCTTCTCTCTCTGGCTCAGTCTCTATTCTCTCTCTCTCTGTCTCCCTCTCTCTCTCTCTCTCTCTCTCTCTCAAAATAAATAAACTTAAAAGAATGTAATTCCTTTACCCCACCTCACCCAGATCTACTGAATCTGAAATTCTGGTGTGGCCCAGCTATTTGTGTTTTAATAAGCCCTTCAGTCACTATTTACTCTATTGTCCCATTTTACAGATAAAGAAATTAATAAAGGTTGTGTAATTTGCCCAAGTTAATAAGTGATAGATCTAGGTGCTAATTCTAAAGCCTTACACCTTAACCGTTAAATCACACTTCCCCAGAGTCCAGGAAACTAAATAACAAGAAAATGAAGTTTTTGCCTTCAGGTTCAATACAATGAGTCAGAATTGTAGAATTGTATAGAAATAGATCTTATTTGAGTTATGTACAAGGTTCTAAAAGAACACAGGGGCAAGATACTAGGACTCGGCCTGGAGTGGGAGGGAAAGCTTCTACTGCAAGTTGCATTTCAGGTTTCCCTTTCATAATAAGTGAGAATGAGCTAAATAGAAAAGGAGTAGCATGGGTGAATCCAGCTATGAGGGAGTGGGGTTTTGGGTGAATAAGCGAGGGAAAGATGATAAGTTTCAAAACTACAGAAGTAGCTAGATCCTGAATAGTCCCAATTTGTATTAGCCATCTCAGGTGGCTTAAACAAAAAGCAAAGAACAAAAAAAATTTTTTTCTCAGAAATGGAAGTTAGAAATCTGAGATCAAAGTGTTGGCATATAGGTTTTATTTGGAGCAATCTATGGTGTCTCTTCTTACAAGGACATGAATCTCACTAGATTAAGACTCCCCTTCCACCTTGTGACTTTATTTAATTTTAATAACCTATTAAGGATACTATCTTCAAATACTTTCACACTGGGAGTTAGAGCTTAAATATATGAATTTGGGGAGGATAAAATTCAGTCCATAACACCTCTGTATAGATTTTGTCTCTTATCCTAAAGGAAATAGGGGATTGTTGAAAGATGTTAATAAAAGGGCAATGACCAATGATCCTCTTCTTATTCCCACCAAGGATATAACATTTGAATATTTTGAAGGAGGGTTCAGTATAATTTCAAAGAAAAAAGGTAAGTCAGCAATGCAGCCAAGGGCATTCTTATCCAACTGGAGGGTGAAGCAAAATTCTCTCCACCTGTCAGCAGCATCTTCAGTCACTTGGATTTTGCTTTGACTCCTCTATAAATTTTTTATGGTGCCCTGCCCCTAATTGGGGTCTGTGTGTTATTTTGGCATTAAGGTTGAATTAAATATCATTTCACACACACACACAAATTGACAACTGTTGATAAAGGGAAAGCTACCATTGTAAATTATCTGGCACTTAGAAGGTAAGATAGATCCTAGGAGTTGACTTTTCCAACTGGGTTGAGTACAGATTCAGAATTTTTGCCTTGCAGCTATGGAATGATATTGTGAAAGGTACATGCATACAGAATTACATGTTTTTTTGCAAATAATTTGACATATACTTAAGAGCTTGTACACAGAGCAAAACCTTGAAGTGCTTATTCCTATTTCTTAATATTCATTCTATATAAGAAGTTATCTCATCAGCATATGTTTTATGCTCCCTAAATTAAAGAAATATCACATTATCCATAAAATGGCTTGAAAAGAATCCAGAGAAACATTAAACATACAAAGGTTTTTAATATCAGGCATTTCTGTACTCAACATCATCTTCATAGATCACAGATCCCTTTGACGCACTATGATTATGGCTCTGTGCAAGTTGAGAAGAGGAATCATATCATTGGACACTATGAACATCTAATTTATGGATGGATATTTAATTCAGTTGTAGAGAGAAAGCAATGAAAGACATTAATGAGCTCTGATACTCAGGACTGCATTGCAAACTAGAACACAACCATGGAACTACATAAAATTAAAACCAGTTTAACCATGAAACACTGAAAAATGTGTGGTTTATCAAGGGCCATTCTCTTATAAGAAGAAGTTCTTCAGGTTCATGCTGGGTTTCCATGAAGCATGCTCCCAAACTGAGTAGCATGAAGTTTAAATCAATTTGTGTGCAGACATTCTTAGGAATTTACTGTGAAAAACTGCTAGTCTCTTGCACTGATTTGTTGTGCCAGCTATACAGCTTGGTACATTGAGCACATATACACTTGCTAAAAAAAGACTGCGAGGGCAAATTATTGATTTTCAAATAGTTTTCACCTAATTGAGTGGGGATGTACTGAAGAAAATAGGCTTTTGCCCCACTAAAATTAAAATGAATGTAGCATTAGTTTAAAGAAGAAAAAAAAATAAATAAACGTGCTGAGACAGGCTTGAAAGACTGACAATGCCCAGGGTAGGAAATAAAGACAGTGCAATTTCAAGAATAAGCAGTCCCGCCTTTACTTTCCTATCAGGGTTTTTCATCAGTCCTGAAGCTTAATTTTCTTTCTTCTATCACCTTGCCTTAACTTTTTTTTTTTTTTGTCTCCCTAAGTTTCTAATAATAAGAGCTATAATATTAGTAACATGAGTTAAAATTGAATAAGAACTTGCTATGTGCCAACTCCGTGCTAAACTCATTTAGTCCTTAAAACAATCTGAAGAAGTTGGTGCTAATATTTTGGTATTTAACTGAATCTAAGATGCCATAAATTAATGTACATGCCTCTATGCTGGACCCAGTCATGTTCTTCATCAGCTATGCTGAGTCTCACTGTTGCCCAAGCCTTGGCTGCTTGTCCTGCTTCCAGTCCAGTGACATCTCCAGCGGTGGCCTGGTTATAAAGATGTGACCACCTAAGCCTCGTGGGGTTTGCAGGCAGAAAAGCAAATCCACTCTCCAATGTGCAAACACCCAGGTTCAGCATGGCCTCCATCATGTTCACTGTGATGGGGCCTCCATAGCTCTAGCACTGAAGTCTGATCCACTCAGATAGATCCCTGCAAGCTCTCCTGCCCCCAGTGGAGACACCAGATAACACATCCCAGGCATGGTGGGAATCAAACCAAACTTAGACCAACAAAAAACAGGAGAAAGGAAGGAAATTGTTCACTATTCCCTTCCACATATTGAAATGTAAGATGCAGTGGTTCCATACGGCTTTTCTAGTCACATCCTTTCTGATCTAGAACTTTCTGGGTGTTTTGTGAAGCTCTCCCAGTGTGGTAATGGATTCCCTATTTTTGTTTTTACTTCTTTCCTGACTGACTTTACTTTCTCTCACTCTTTGGGACCGCAAGCTACACGTCTCACCCCCACCCTACCCAAAAGAAAATGCATACTTTTGGCCTCACGCTCTGTTTTCTAAGATACTCCAGCTAATAGAACTGATCATGCTATTGATTATAAAGTGCATTCTGAGTTCAGAGATATTAATATACACTGATGCTTACACAGTGCCTGTCAAGCTCTGTTCTGAGCACATTATATATAATTAATTGTTTTACTTCTCACAGTCTCCCACGGAGGTAGTTACCATTATCCCACTTAATAGGTGAAGTATCTGATGCTCAGAGAGTTTATGTAACTTCCCTGAGATCACACAGCAAGTAACTGATGGAGCCAAGGGAAGAACACAGTTCTTTCTGATGCCAAAGCACAGGCCTTTTAGTCACTATACTACATTTTCCACACCTGCCTTTTTCCTCTGCAAAGCTGCATTGGCTTATCCATGGAAGAAAGTGTCAATGTCTGGTCATTGGGGACCTCTCTTGTTTTAAAGATCTATTCCAAAAATGTATGATATTGAGGTCATCTTTCTCTTCTTAAAGTCCCATATCTTTAGCAAAGCTATTTCTCTATTTCATTACACTAAAACCTTTTCCTTCTGAGTAATTTTAACAATTACCACGTACTGTCACATAGTGTCATTTAAAGGAGAGAGGAGAGTTTAGATTTATGGAGTGCTTACTTGGTATAGGGCATTGCATGAGTATATAGACATATTGCAAAATTAATTGCAAGAAAAAAATCTTTTTTTTGGCCGACACTATTTTTCCATTTACAGATGAAGACGCTGAATCTTGGAGAGGTTAAATAATTTGCTACGGTCAGAGTGTTTAACAAACAGTAGCAATCCACTGGTGGGCACATCATTTTACCACTCTTTCTTTTTTCTTCCAGAGTATAAAAAATCCTGGTTTTATACTTTTCTATATTCAGCCCAGTGTCTAGTACATCAACATCACTTACGTGAAAGACACCCAACAAATGGAGCAATAAACGAATGCAATGTAAGTGTGCCATAAAACACAGCGAGAAGGGGAAGAAACGTTATTTTACTGCAAAGATGATTCCCCTACCAACATTTTTTGGGTTCTATTGTTTTTTTAAATTTTTTTAATGTTTATTTTATTTTTGAGAGAGAGAGAGACAGAGGGTAAGACAGAGAGGAGCACAGAGAGAGGGAAACATGGAACCCAAAGCCGGTTCCAGGCTCTGAGCTGTCAGCACAGAGCCCAATGCAGAGTCAAACCCATGAACTCTGAGATCATGACCTGAGCTGAAGATGGACGCTTAACCAACTGAGCCACCCAGGCGCCCCTCTACTGTTTTTTTAAAAGAACCCTTGAGATAAAGGGAGGCTTAGAGACTTTTTTTTTTTTAGAGAGTAAGAGCACATGTGAGAGGGGAGGGGAGGAACAGGAGAGAGAGAATCATAAGCAGGCTCCATGTTCAGTGCAGAGCATAATGTGGGGCTCAATCCCACAACTCTGGGATCATGACCTCAGCTGAAATCAAGAGTCTGATGCTCAAGGGACTGAGCCACCCAGGCGCCCTGTTTCTATTGTTTTTTAAATTATCTAAAACTCAATCTCTGCAGTCACTTTTCTTGAATAAATAGAAATCCTTTAAAAGATTCAGTATATAATTGCTTCATTACTTTTACCCTCCTATGGAAGCTTTGCTCAGAATTCTTACACTTAAATATAGTAGTCAATCCTTTAGCCTTTGGAGAACAATTTCTACACTTATTACTGCACATATATACACTAGAAAGGGCCCAATAAAGAACCATTTATAAGCAATCCATTATCAAAAACAACATGTGGATGTCAGGGTACAGCAGACAAATGAATTACTTGGATCTTTTTAGTCAAATCAGAATTTGCACTTTCAACTTTTTAAATCCAGTCATTAATTCCTTAAGACAGGCAAGAGCACTAGATAAACCATTTAAATGCCCTTTGGTCTTGGCCACGAACACAAAATCCTAAATCTACTTTACCTGTCAACTGGCATTCAGATGTATGTGCAATGCTGGATGGGCTCATGTTGAGTCTTCTATAGAATTTGATCTTTTCTTACCCAGAATAAGGTAATCTCTTCTTATCTAATTAGTAAGGAAATGGAAATGACTTACTTTAGAAAAGATGGATCTGCTTCCTTTTATTTCATTTTCGTTACCTATGAAGCCATTTATACCACATTAAATGCTCTACGTAGCTGCGGAATGAGACGTCCCAGAAATAAAACCCCATGCTCTGTAGACCTGGCTCCCCTGCCAAGCTAGCAACATTTCCAACACTATAGAAAAATCCAGGGGAGGTGGGCTTCATAAATTAAGGAAAAGGGAATAGCAAGAAAGGAATAATCGTTTAAAAAAAAAAAAAAGATACGAGATTTATGTCTCAAATAACATGGTATTTGACTTAGTCTCCATTGCCAACAATAGCATGAGCTTATTTTGCTTGCCCATTACAAATCCAAATCTAATTTATCATCCACTAGCAAGACTTCAAGGTCTTTTTCACCATTAGTACTTTCCAGGTTTTTCTAATCCATTGAATACCTGTACTGCACATTATTTCACCCCAGATGTATCAAATTGCATTTGCTACAACTGAATCCCATTCTGTTAATTCCTACTCCTGTTACTAACCTTTTTAGGTTCCTTTATAAGACTTTTCCATATAAAGCCCCCACCGCACTTCAGCACAAAGCCCTGTTCTTTTTGAGGCACTGCAATATATTTGATGAACACTGACCATGTATAATAGGAAATATAATAATCATTCAGCCTCCATACACTCAGTAGGTCCCTGGTCACACATCACACATACAGAAATCCATGCCAGGCTATTTCCTTCTGAAGGTATGTATGGGTATGCTCCCTGGAATGAATTCTCTGCCAAACCATGGGGATTATCAGAAATTGCAGCTCTCAATAACAATCATTGACCTTGCAGACACATTTAGCTGAAAAATAAAATGACTTTATTATAAGTTCCCAAATCCTGAAATTAAATATTCTACAAGCCTTCCAATTCAAGTCTCAATTAACACTCAACGTTCTGAGCTTGGGTACAAATAAGCATTGACTGAAATATTTTCTTCTCAACCCAAACCTCATATTAACTATATAATCCCTATATAAACCAAATGATACACTGACTACAATAATTTGTAAGTGTAATAGAATTATTCAGGTGATCTGACAGACTGGTACTCTGCAAGAGCCCTCAACACAGTAAGTGATGCTGAATCTTCCAATTACAGAAATGTATACGTCCACTGTTAATTTTCTAGTTGCTAATAATTATATTAAGTATAGGACATATTTCATGACTAACAGGCATCTTGACAGATGGAGAAGAGACCATCACTTACATGAAAAAGAATAGTATCAGGGGGTGCCTGTGTGCCTCAGTTGGTTAAGTGTCTGACTTTAGCTCAACTCATGATCTCACAGTTGGTGAGTACCAGCCCTGTGTCGGGCTCTGTGCTCACAGATTGGAGCCTGGAGGCTGCTTCGGATTCTGTGTCTCCCTCTCTATGTCCCTCCTCCACTCGTGCTCTGTCCCTGTCTCCCAAAAATGAATAAATGTTTAAAAATATTAAAAAAAAAAAAGGATAGCATCAGAATTCAGGAAATGTGGGCTATGTTCCCACCCCTAATATGAACTTTCTGTCTTGCTGAGAAGATTAACATTTCTCTGGGCTGCATGTTTACTGCTAACTACAGAGTGGGGCTAGATCATTTTAAAAACAGACAATAGTGTGGCATTCTAAAACGTACTTTGTATCTACTGATTTCCAGAATAACTCAGTAATACTGGATAATCAATTGTTCATGCATATAACCAATGAGAAAAGTAACTTCAGAAATGTAGGTCTATGCCTTTTTTAAAAGGTTTTTCGGGGGCGCTTGGGTGGCTCAGTTGGGCGTCCGACTTCAGCTCAGGTCATGATCTCGCGGTCCGTGAGTTCGAGCCCCGCGTCGGGCTCTGTGCTGACAGCTCAGAGCCTGTAGCCTGTTTCAGATTCTGTGTTTCCCTCTCTCTCTGACCTTCCCCCATTCATGCTCTGTCTCTCTCTGTCTCAAAAATGAATAAACGTTAAAAAAATTTTTTTTTAAGTTTTTTGGCTTTTTATAAATGAAATTTATAATGATAAATAATACTAATCTTATAACCACAGGGTAATGAGCCTGTGTTATATAGATATAAACCTTAAAAGTGAAATGTTTCTACTGAAATTTTTCATGTAAAACACTTACTACAGTTGATTCTATGTTCAAGAGTACATATACTGAGTAAATGTATCTGGCTCATTTTAGTTAATGACAACAAAAATACTCTAATTATGCTATCTGTGAATTGAATAAAATGAAATCAATTAACTTATAAGATTCATATTATATTCTAAATCTCTAGTATATTATATTAACAATTACGGCCTACCACATTTTAAATTGAGCCACTATATAGTCCTTTAACAGAATAATACTAAAAGAGACAAAATAATATTTGGTAGAGAGAGATGAAAACATCTTGCTGTTGTTCTGGATCTGCAAAGTGGACTCAATGGAAGCAGATCAACTTGGATGTGATCCATTTGTGTTTCCAGGATGTGTGGACAGACAGGCAAATCTAGTGGTTGATGTGTCGACATTCCATATTGCCAGTGGAGAACAGTGCTGCATCAGGGACAACCCTTTGTAGAGCAAACTCTTGGGGAGATTAGTCATCACCTTCCACAATAGGGGAAGGACAGGATATTCTCTTCCCACGGACTTCCTCCTGGAAAACTCTTCTACATCTGACCTCTGACTGGAGAACAGCATGGAGAATCAGAGCCTGTGCCAGCTGCTCCCCTGTGAAATGACAGGGTTGAATCAAAGGAAGCTGTTGAACTTCTGCCTCATGAGGAGCACGGAGACAAGCCCCGCCTTTCTCTTGTGGAGGTCCTGCTAACTCAGGGTGAAGCTGGTCAGACTGGAGGCAGATGATGATCCTGGGCACCGGACCCTTCATGTCCACACCATGTCAGCCTGATGCGCCTCCTTCCTTGGAGATCTGGTCATCCAGAAGATTCCTGATGTTTATTTCGGGCCTCTCCCAAATGTGCCATTTGGAACAGCAAGAATGGAAGAATATTTTTCAGTGCCTTTATGTTCTCCTTCAACCAGTTTTTGAATGATGTATATATCTTCTTTGGGTATGTCCTCAAATGTTTCTCAACTGATAGCTGTCATCCGAATATCATGATCTTTCCCTCTTGAGGAGTCAGAAGGATTTGATATTAATTACTGAGTTATTCTTCCCAATTTTCCTGAAACAATTTCAAGTGGAATTTTATAAGTGTGCAAGTCTTCACATGAACTTACTGATGTTTCATCTTTTTTGGAAACATCCTCCTTCCCTTTATAGGGTAAATTATCTGTAAATTGAGTATGAGATACATAATTGTTTTTCTGGATTCAGTAGGACTTGGTGTTTTTTCTGGAACTTTTACCTCTCCCTTTCTAACTGGGTGTTTTCTAACTGAAGCCAACATTCTTGGCTTGAAAACTTTTCATATGATGTTTCAGTACATAGATTATTTCAGCTACTCCAGTTAATTTCTTGTGCATTTGGTTACTTTTGTTTTCAAGATGATGTAAATAAATATGTAACTCTACCACATTCAAAAACTCCCTAGATTTAGATGCCTGCAATATATCCAGTTCCACATTCCCATGATTCATGTTGTATTCCCCCAAAATAGCAGCCCAGCTACTCATGTTTCACAAGGTTCACCTAGAAGCTTGATCTGACTTTATCTATTATTAGGAACTTGTTCCTCAGGCAGCGAAGGATTTTATGAAACTTTTTTTCCCCTCTTTAATAAGTTTTCCTGATCTTCCCTTCCATTTTTGAAGTTCTTATGAAAGCACCTTTATGCTTCTCTGAAGATTAGAAATTCCTTCCAAAGCTTCTGTTAGTGCTATCCAAATCACTTTGCCTTTTTCTTGATGGGTTTTAAGGGATATTTTGATTGCAAATACTTGATGTTGGTTTTGCTTTATTGAGTCTTCTGAGGACTGATTCTTACCTGTAATGTCGGTCACCAGCCAAACTTGTAAACATGTAGATTCCTCTTCTTTCCATGCTTTATATTAAGAATTTATTCTAAGACAAAGTAAAAAGGTTTTACTTTTAAGCTCTTTATCCACGATCTCTATGTTTGCTAGACCCGAGACTTGGTTCTCAGGCTAACTTCTAGTATCTGGATTTAATGTCTTCAAATTCTTTTTCAGTGTGGCTAAGCCTATCAAAAAATTGTTGTTTTTCCTTAAGGGCAGGTTCCAGTAGCCGGTTATTTGTCCTTCCTTGTATAGTAATAAAAAGCCTTAAGCACAAAACCTCCACTATGACTATAACAGCCACCATCTTCCAAAGTATTCTTTGCAGACCTGGGCCTGGATTAGGATACCTGGGCAGTGTCACTATCACCTAGCACAGGATCTCCAGGATTAGTATCTTAGCCCTCAGTGGACCTCCTATGGCTTCCAAGGCCAATACTAAGTCATCTCATGTTTCCAGAATCCTGTGGCTAGCAATGACAACAGAGTGCTAAGGAGAATATTCTTCCCAGAGCCTCCCTAGTACCTAACTACCATGATAGATTTCAGTGGAGGTGAGTAAGGGAACAAGACAGACAAAAGCAGTACTTATCATGTCTTTTTCTCATCCAAATCCACAAAGACTGTGATCATATCCCATGACACAGGGATATGGACTAGACTCTGTGGGCCAGAGGGGATGGCCTGTGGCTCTGGCCATCTTAGGCCCTTCTTGGCTACCTCAAGAACAGAGGAAGTCAATGTCTTTATATACCTGTCACCGTACTGGGTCACTGGTTGGGAAGCTCCATGGTGGAGGATTTGCAGGCCTGCAACACTGGCCACTACTCTCTTTCTCTCCAATATACTTTTTACTCTGTGGCCTTGGAGACCTCACCTAGCCCATGAGATCAGAGAAGACTTCTCCTTGGTTTGTGTCTGGCTTGCCTTGAATTTGTTTGGGCAAGAGTATAAGGGACTATAAGGAGCCCTGCATGAAGTTTCAACACACTTCACTAATTTTACCTTCAAAAGAAATAAGGAAGATATAATAAGAATTTTTTAATTTATTGCCTTTTTTCTCTAATAGACTATTTTTTAGAATACTTTCAGGTTTATAGCAATATTGAACAGAAGACACAGAAATTTCCCATAGACTCTCTGCTTCCACACACGCATTGCTTCCCTTGTCAACATCCCCCACCAGAGTAGTACATTTGTTACAGCTGATGAACTGACATTGACACACCATAATCATCCAAAGTCCACAGTGTACATTAAGGTCCACTCTTAGTATTGTCCATTCTATGTGTTTGGACAAATGTAGAATGACATGTGCCATATAATTACAGAGTAGTTTCATTGCCCTAAAAATCCTCTGTGATCTACAGATTCATTCCTTCCCCTTACTAACCCATGGCTACTACTGATCTTTTCACTGTTGTCATAGTTTTGCTTTTTCTAGAATGTCTCATCATTGGAATCATCTAGTATGTAGCCTTTTCACATTGTTCTTTTGCTTAGTATTATGCATTTAAGTTTCCTCCATCTCTTTTCATGGTTTGATAACTCACTTCTTTTCAGTGAACAGTAATACTCCATTGTGTGAATGTATTACAGTTTGTTTATCCATTCACCTACTGAAGGACATCTTAGTTGCTTCTGAGTTTTGGCAGTTATGAACAAAGCTACTAATAAATATCTACACGCAGGGTTTTATTTGTAGTCTATTGCCTTTTTACAGATGAGGAATGGAAGGCTTAGAGAGGGTATGTGGCTTGCCTAAGACCACCTGGGTGATGGGTAACAAGAACAGATTCTGTGTGCACATCTGGCTCCCAGGCCTCTGCTCAGTCAGGTGACTACCCTCTATCAACTGTAATATACTTCAGCTGTGTGATAATGGAGATAGAGCAATTAATGCTTTATAATGTTTACCTGGTTGCTTCTTGCAGGGCTTACTCCAGAACTTAACGAGAGAAGCAAATTCTGAACTGAATTCAAGCTCCAGGTCACAAAATTAGCTTAGAAAGGATGGAACCCAAGCTTAGAAGAAACTGCACTTACTAAAATTTAAAGTCCCTGCATCAGAATTCCAGCTCCATCATATACTACTCTAGACCCTTGAACCCCTCAGTTTGCTCACCGATAAAATGGGAATTGAAAGACACCGGGCATGTGATTGAACTAAAACAGCATTTAACTTCATTCCATCATTAATTTTTATCCAGAAAGAGTCTGCACAAGATAAAATTTTATGGGATAAAATACAGTTTCACAGTAGTTCTCATCCTTGGTCACACATTAGAATCACCAAGGGAGACTTTAAAAATTGCTGATACCCAACACAAGAGATTCATTATTGATCGACTTGGGGCTGTGGCCTAGGCACTGGCATTTTTAGAAGTTCCCCAGACAATTCTAACATGCAGCTCATGTTAAGACTATAGTATGTTAAAAAAAAGAAAGTATTAATGAGCACTTGTAGATGCTAAACATTGTCACATTATGAAGCATTTAATCCTCACAGTGCTACATGGTAAGTGCTATTATTTTACCCATGGAGAACTTGATACTCAAAAAGATAAGTAATTTCTCCAAAGTCATAAAGCTATAAAATGAGAATGTAGAGATTTGAATTTGGGTCTCTACCTTTAAAGACCAAGCTGGCACGAAGGCACAGGGTCCACAGTCCAGTCTCATCATACCATATGGCATTTCCACTGCTCTTATGAATTGTTAGCATCACACTCACACTACAATGTCAATGGTCATCCCACATTGTTCCTAAAAGGAGCTAAGCCAGATAAAAGAGATCAAAATCCCAGGTCAGCTAAGAGTTGGAGGTAACAAAATTCTCAGGCGTTTCACTAGCAGACACCCAAACAGACTAGATTTCCTCCTCCTCTTCTCAGACTGTGCTTGCTCATCACCTTTGACCACCACTTCATTCCTCTTTCAACCACACTGCCCAACGGATCACTAAAAAATTATCATTTGGAATCACTCAATGTCATTCCAAATATACTTGGCAGGAGGAAGGGCAAAGGGAAGGGAACTGGCAGCAAATGAGAGGGCATAAGAGTCTCCACGTCAGAGACACTCAGACCCTGGAGGCAACTGATTGATGTCCAACCCTGGCAAGAAGCTGAGGGTAGAAGACACATTGCCTGACAGCATGCAATAGATCCACATTATTTCTATCACCTGTCATTAAGCATCTGAGTCTCCTGCCTGGTGCACTCTAGTTCCTGTTTGTTGTCTAACACAGATATGGTCAGAGAAAAAAAGGTTAAGGACTCAGCTACATTGAGAAAACTTCTCTTTGAGCTTCGTCTCAGAAGGTTCTCTTTATATTTCTGTGTCTTTACTCCCCATCATAATGCTAAGTTAAAAACTTGCTGAGAGACAAAGGGCTACACATCAGAAACCTTGGAGTGGTCACATAGGAGAGGAAGCCCTACGTTACCCTGGCTTCCTGCTCATTAACATTTGTATCCATCAATGGGAGGGAGAAGGAAGACCCTGGTCCATCCAGAGTACTTAATCCACCAGAATACTGGCATTCTTCAGTAACTTTTATTGGGGAAGGGAGTGTAATTTGTGAAATAATCTTTATCTTTGTCATTAGGAAATACTGGTACGCATTCCAGCTATATGTTTAGTTCTATGAGCTTGGACAAGTCACTTAAACTTTCTGGGCCTCAGCTTCCACACATAAATTAAGGATAAAATAACCCTGTGACAGAATTACTGGTTGGAGCAAATAGACTAATGTACACGAAGGTTCATGTAACGCACTTGCCATCATACAGATTAGCTGGCTGTCTCCTGCTGCTGGAAAGACTCTTTTTAACTACCTGCAATTATATTAAAAATCCCTACTGCTAGTCACCCTGGAGAAAGCAACACAGAGATGCCCAAATGAGAAGCGGCCTCGACAGAAATCAATGCTGACTATGCTTTGAATAAAGCATCTACCCTAGTGACTTTCACTTTGGGGCTCTGTTTGAAAGCACTATATGTTTTCTCATGCATATGCCATGCCTCTCGGGGTCCAAAATCCTATGGGCTCTTCACTGTTTCTCAGTTTCAACCACTCGAGTGAATGACTCTTTGAGTTGTTTCCTGGGACTCCTCCAAAAATAAATCTTGCATGTGCTACTTATCTTTTTAAATTCCTATCATACAATTCTAAACACACTGGCAAAAACTGGCAATAATCCATCTAGCCATTTCTTACATGCTGTGGCAACTGTCAAAGATATAATAAAATTAACTTCCATTATGTAGATATTCACTTAGTTTTAATAAACTTTAATTGATTATCTATTCTGTGTCAGACACTCTGATATGTGCTAGGAATATCACAAGACATAGTTTCCATCTTCAGGTGCTCCTAATATAGTAGGGGACACTTACACAAAAAAGATGATTCCACGCACTATGATATATTCTGCACTGATACTTACCCGAGATGCTATGGGGACACTTTGGTAGATGGAAAACACAGGGATAGCCAAGGATTCATCCTGGATTAGTAGGTTTTGAGTAACCTAGCTTTGAATTCTAGAGTGAATCTAGGTACATAATATAAATAGTTGGGTACATCTAGATTCTGAGGAAGTCATCTCCTTACAAAATAGCAGTTTTTTTGTTTTTTTTTTTTTGCTATTTAATTCATTCATTTAATAAATAATCCTGAAGACTCACTAGGTGCCAGGCACTGTGCTAAGAATTGAAGATATAAAGAAACATAACACTTTCCTTGCCCTCAAGGGGCTTGCTGTCAAAGGGTAGAGTCTAACGTAGTATAGTAACAAATATGGTGACATCAGTGAAATAATAGAGAAATGTACAAAGTGCACAAGTGGCCCAAATAATTTTAAGATTAGGTCTACTTTAGGTAGTCAGGAAAAGAATCCCTGAGAAACAGACTTTTGACTTGATCTCCAGAGGCCTGGGGTGAAGTAGGGTGGAGGTTGGGGCAGAAAGCATAGAAAACAGCCCAGGCAGGACACAGAAATAAAGTCACAGTGTTTCTGAACTCCAACAAGGGAGCTTTCTTTCCCTCACCTCATTCTTGGGAGCACTTTCCACTTTCCACTCTGAGTGTGTAACAGTAGGTTCTTCTACAAAGCCGAGAAAATCATCACAAGCACTAAAACATGTGAGATGCCGTCCCTGTTTTAACCCACCCAGTTAAGTAGTATACCTAAGTCCCCTTCTGCTAAGTCTTACTGGCTAATGAACAACTTCTAAAGTTTTAAAAAGAATATGATTTTTTGAAAGATTGAAAAATGAAACCCAGAGATAACAAAGTTTATAGATAGCTGACGACAGAAAGGCTAGAATCCAAGTCTCCTTACTCTTGAGCCAATAAATTTTTGCCATCCTGAAGTGACCAAGCTGGAGTACAGATATTATGCTGGATATTTTCTGTTCATCCTTGTCCATCCTGTTGTGCTCCATACCCTCCAGGGAGGCTGATCTCTATGAATGGCATTAACCAGGCTGCCCTGATGCCAAGCTTCCAACTGGGTTCAATGGGAGTCACAGAAGTAAGAAGAAATAGGGAAGCGGAGGCCTGGGTATTCACATCCCTGGCTCCTTCCAGTTGGGAATATGCCTCTTCCAAAGGCCACAGCACTTGTCAAGGGGCTCTCTGCTGGGGCTACAGCCAGGCCCACAGTACAGTTCTCCCGAAGTGCTGGTAGCCACTCCCTCCCCTGACAGTCCAGACCTAGTGATGCTCTATCACCACAACACTGGGTGGCTTAAAATAACAGAAATGTGTTTCCTCACAGTTTCAGAGGCTACAGTCTGAAGTCAAAGGTATCAGCAATTTTACACTCCAGAGGCTCTAGGGGAAAATAGGTTTTTTGCCTTATAGAGCTTTAGTTGACTGTCTACATTCCTTGGCTTACGGCCTCAGCACTCCAAGCTCTGCCTCCATCTTCACACTGCCTCTGCCTCTCCTGTCCAGTGTTATTTACCCCCCACTGCCTCTTTCTTATAAGCACACTTGTGAAGGCCTTTAGGGCCCACCTGAATAATCCCAGATAACATCCTCATCTCAACATCCCTGACATAACCACATATGTTACCTTACAAAGTATTATTCAGTCTTCTCTCTAAGACAATCTTTAGTTACAGGGATTAGGATACAATATTTGAAGGTACCATTCAACCCACTGTGGTGGGTTTGTTTTCCTTAACTCTGCCTGTCCCGGGTAAAAATAATGCCTTGTAAAAACTGAGAATAAACTGAGGGTTGATGGAGGGTGGGAGGGAGGGGAGCATGGGTGATGGGCATTGAGGAGGGCACCTGTTGGGATGAGCACTGGGTGTTGTATGGAAACCAATTTGACCATAAATTTCATATTAAAAAAAATAATAATGCCTTCAGGGCACATGGGTGGCTCAGTCAGTTGAGCATCCAGCTTCAGCTCAGGTCATGATCTCGCGATTAGTGAGTTTGAGCACCGCATCAGGCTCACTGTTGTTAGCATGGAGCCCACTTCTGATCCTCTGTCCCCCTCTCTCTGTCCTTCCCCTGCTTGTACTCTCTCAAAAATAAACAAACATTTTTAAAAAATAAAATAATGCCTTCACAAAAATAATAACACCTTTATTGGACTCTCAATTACTCTTCATGTCTCTGCCATCTTTTTGATCCAATCGAATACAAATGTGCTTTGGTAACTTTGCAGCATACATGGGATTATGTGTATAGGAAGCCACGAGACAAAAATAATACATAAATCTTACTTAATAGAAAATAATTTAAGATATAACTTTTCCATTTTAAAAAAGCATAGAAATAATGTGGAGTAGATACAAAATTCACATGCATTTTACAGACAACACATGATTTGGAGGAAGTTTATAAACCACCTTAGGTCATTTTTAGCTTCACTCCCTGATTCTTGTATCCAGCGACTGGGAGTAAGAGTTTTTAACACTAACTATCCTATAATAGCTCACATTAATTTCTTAATTTGATTCTGTTTTTAGTGATTAGCCTCTAGGCTTGAAGGATATTGTCCGTGGAAAAACCAGAGGTTTTGTGTTGCTCTGACCCTATTCCCTCAGGAACTAGAAAACTCATTTCAGCTCTGTCTCCAGTTTACCATCTGTGCCGTGGTAAGATGATCGGGTAGTGGAATGATGTTATGTTGATCAGGTTAATGCGATTTGCAGTATTGGACCATGCGTGCACCTTCATTAGAGACACTCCAAATGCGTACTCATTCTAATATTACAGCCATAGCTCTGGTCCCCATTGATGGCTCTGGGTGATGTGTGAAAGGCAAAAGTGAAGAACCTTCTACTTAGCTGACTACTGACAAACAATGGCATATCTTTGCAAAACCTGACTTCGGATCCACCTCCCTGCCAAGAAAGCATTACAAAAGAATCACAGTGTGTGAGAACACTGCCTCAGAGAAGCTTAATGCCTAATTTTGCTATTCTTGACTCATGTTTTTTTTTTTATCATTTGCACATGAAATTCATTAACAAATCTTGTTTCATCTATTATATACATATTATAACATATATACATACATATATACGTGTGTGTGTGTGTGTGTGTGTGTGTGTATATATATATATATATATATATATATATATATATATATCTCCAGAATCCAACCCAGCTCCTTCTTACCAACACCTTGAGCTAGAGCCACCTTGGCTGATGGCAGAGCCTCCTAAGAAATCTCTGGCTTCTGCCCTTCCTCACTAGAGCCTATTTTCAACACAAGTATTCTTTTAAAACACGAGTTGGATATAATTCCTCTGATAAAAATCTTTCAGTGTCTTTGCATATCACTCCCTACTCAATGTCAAAAACTCTTAAAATAGATTTCAAGACCTTCGGTCAGTGTTTCTCCATGGGGGTGTTTGTGTACTGAAGAGGGCCTTTTATAAAATTCTCCAGGGGAATCTTACTGTTCCCACGAGTGGCACTCTTAACATCTAGTGAGCAGGGCAGCTGCTAGATGTTCCACCATGCACAGCACAGAGAGGAATCTCCCTGCCTCCTGCATGACTTTCTGGCATCCTCTCTGAACGTTATACATCGCTTCATTTGGAACTTTATCAAGAATTGTTCTTTTCACAAAGTCATGCCATCAATGACAATGTCACTCATTATACTTGAGTTACTCATGATATCCTATTTGTATCAATCTACAATTTTATGTCATGTTTATAGTGATTCTGACTATAGTTAAAGCATTTACTTCATTATATCTTCTGGTGCAATCATACACTAGGGTTTACATATATTTTTAGAATTTTCTCACCTAATTTTACTCTTAGGAAATTACATGAGTCTTTTAGAAATTATACGTATTAGTATATCCTATTATCTACGGATTTAGCTTCAGAAAAGTATAGAAAGCATTGCAGAACATTTTCTATTGTATGGGACACTGTGTCTGACAGGTTCACTTTACATGATCTGACCTATGTCACTTCTGATGTCCCAAAGCCCCATCATCTCCATCTCTAGGTGTATGTCAGTGTGAGGTGATCTGGTGGCCAGCTCCTTTCTCAACTGGGATGGCTACAGTTTGCTAGTCTTTTCTCTGTGGCAATACCAGTTTTCCAGGAAAGTGTCCTCTCAGCTCTTCCTGAGAAATATCATCCTGGCTACTAAGCTCTGGAACTGGGTGCTGTGCAACAAGAAGACCTGCACTTAGTCGATCTATTTGCTAGATCAGTCCCAGGTCCCCATTTCTCCAGGCCTGCCATTCCTTCTAGCCTCTCTGGTTCCCTTCCACCACAATCACTAGCTTATTCTATGTCAGGAGTAAACACCCAGGGATCTAAGATCTAGATAGATAAGATCTAGATAGATAAGATCTAGAGATCTAAGATATCTCCCCTAGAGAAGGAATGGGGAGGGAGAGTGATTCTGGGTAACAATGGAGAATTAGGCAGAGACCAGAGAATCTCTCAAACTGAATTAAAAACTTAAGACTTTGATCTAAGAGCAATGGGAAGTCATCTCTCTAACCAAAGAGTAAGTATTTGGTTATGTTTGTTATCTCTGTGTGTATTTAATATTTAAATCTTAATCCATAAGCATTTTTCCATGGGCTTTCAAAAGGAGATACATGTTAATTTCCTTTCAAAATAGCTGATTTCCTAACACAGTGTAATACAGAGTCTGTTCTTTTTGTATTAATTTGTGATGCCTTCTTTATTATATATAAAGTTTTTCTATAAACTGAAGTTGCCTCTGAATTATTTATTCTATTCATTGATCTAACTATTTTTCCACGAATATCTCAAGCTTTAAATTATATCTCTTCATACTGACAAAGCAAGTTCCCCTGAATTAGTCTCCCATACGGCTTTGAATTGAATTAGAAAATCCTGATTTGAAAAAAAAATTACAAATTTCATACTATTGCCACAATACCTTGATCTAAATATAAAGTAAAATTCTATCACAGTCTGTACAATTACAGAAAATAGAGGTGCATTATACACTCCAAAGAATCATCTCATTAATAGATAACAGCAGCGATAGCAAATATTTACTCAACATTACCACTGTGCTATGTGTTCTGCATTGCATTAGCTTATGTATCCAGTTCTCTTACTGCTTAGTGATCCTTCATATGGTTCCAGTCAACTCCATCCACAGAGACAAATACTTTAATGATCCCCATTTTGCAGTTGAGGAAATCAAGGCTTAGATAGGTTAATTCATCTACTTAAGATTACTTGGCCAAGAAGAAATAGAGCAAGATGATGTTTCTACTTTACCATTTATCTAATACATAACAACTGTTAATTGTCCTTACTCTATATTCCCAAAGCAATCTGTATAAACTTATGTCACTGCCTTTATAGCACTCTCTTGCAATTTTGTTTGTCCATCTTTCCTGCCATACAAGAGAAGTTGGCCATTTCTTATTTATGTCTATGCCCCGTTGCCTAACATAGTGGCACCATCTTCCATGGAATAAGTAAACATTTGTTCATTAAATTAACTGTTTGCCTTTGCTTAAACTGTACCAGAAAACTAAGAAGATGTGGATGGAAGTCAAGGACAGGCATACTAAACAGCAAGAAAAAACCAAAATTTAAACTTTCTACACAATCTTATCATACTTAAAACTGATTGACCTAATACCAGCAATGTTGACCTCAACCCAACTTCCGCTTTATCTGAAGGAAGTTAAGGAATGAGCATTAGCACAGAGACAAGCTTTTTGGGGCTAATGCAGATGTGCCTCTAAGGACCAAACCCGAGGAGCAAAAGGAGAACTCAAGTGACAGCTCTGCTCTGACCAATACTAAGAATGTTCAGTGATTGGCGGCTGCACACTTGAAGTTTATCTAAGTTTAAATCCTGGGTAACTGTACACCCTTCATGAATTAGCTGGTGCCCTACACAGCTGTGACCCACAATGAAAAAGGAACTTATCTTCAGTTTAGATGTGTCGGTTATATTAGTTTCAGTGGCTTTTTATAAAATTTCCATCGCCTGGCAATCATAGACACTTTATCTTCTCCTCAGGGCCCATAATTGTCCTATTAAAACTAATTATGAGTTTTAATATCTCAGGAAATATCCATCAGCTCAATAAATGTTTAAGAGGAAACTCAAAGCTGACACCATACTTTTTATTTCTAAGGAGTGTCCAGACCAGAAAAACAATCCAACAAGCTGTCCTCTGGAAGAGATCTCAACCTCTCATGCTACAGAGAAATGAATGTGTTCATTTCTTATACAGTAAAGATATACTGAGCACTCACCATGTCCAGTTAATGTGTAGTGCATAATGAGTGATACCTACATAAATAGATAAGGCCCCTGTATGTGGGGGCTCATCATCTACAGGAAAATGAAAACACAAAAATACTTAAATTATAATGTGATAAGGGATTTTATAAAAGATTAATCAACTTCTACAAAAGAACAGAGGAAGAACAGATTCATATGCACTTGGTTGGGACGGATGAAGGCTTCACAGAGAAGATACTCTATGAGATGTGTATCAAGGATGGATAGGGGCGCCTGGGTGGCTCAGTCGGTTAAGCGTCCGACTTCGGCTCAGGTCATGATCTCACGGTCCATGAGTTTGAGCCCTGTGTCAGGCTCTGTGCTAACAGCTCTGAGCCTGGAGCCTGCTTTGGATTCTGTGTCTCTCTCTCTCTGACCCTCCCCTGTTCATGCTCTGTCTCTCTCTGTCTCAAAAATAAATAAACACTTAAAAAAAAATTAAAAAAAAAAAAAGGATGGATAAAAGTTTGGCCAGCAGACATGAAAAGAAAATGTCTATTGAATATGTTGTGTCCAGACACTATCTTAATAACAGTAATGGCTAATTTTTTTGGAGAGATTCTATGTGCCATACACCGTGCTAAGGGCTTTACATGCATTATTTCATTCAACCTTCAAATCATCCCCTATGAAAAATACTTTGATTCATTTAATAAATGACTTTTGAATACCTTCTAATTATTAATATTATTCTCAAGATGAAGACGCTGAGGCTTAGGGAATCAGCAGAGGTGGTATTTGGACCCACATGCTCTCCAGTCTGATAGTAGAGTGCTATATAACTTCCCACAGTGTTCTAAAGTCAGGCTGTCCAATATGGTAGACATTAGCCACATGTGGCTACTGAGCACTTGAAGTCTGGCTTGTCGGAATGGAAATGTACCACGAATATAAATACATAGGAGATGTTAACTTCATATTTTTTAAAATATAAAATATATCTCATAATTTTTTATATCATTTATATATAAAAATGATAATTACTTGGGAGTAAGTAAATAATCCGGCTTAAATAATTATGTTATTAAAATTAATTTCATCTGGTTTTCTGATTTTAATGTGGCTACTAGAAAGCTACAAATTACAAATTTGTCTGGCATTAAGTTTTATTGGACTGCTCTGGAGATGACAAAGATGAGTACAAAGATGCTCTCAAGGTGACTGAATTGTAGTCTAATGGGGGAGATGGGACGGTATACACAAAGCAGTATGATGCAAGGCATGTGATAATTGCCAAAGTGGGGGGGGGGGGAGACAAATACTATTATTTAAGAGCTCACAGAAGACAAAAATTTCTTCTAAGATAATTGCGTGTATTTACTGGTTTAGTTACAATTGACTTTTTACAAAATTTCAAATCTGAATATTTTCTCTCACCTATAGGCTGTCATGTAAATACAAAGAAGTGCTGAAGCCCAAAAGAAAACCTCTAAGTATGACTTTTGATGGTTCAATCAGCTACCTACATAGAAAGTGAGAATAAAAATGGATTAACAAAATCTATGGCAGCTCTGGAACTCAATTAGCTCAGAACTGTTTAATAAGTAGATTTCCTTCATCTAGTAAACATTTCTTAAGTGCCTATATAATGCTGAGATTAAGATAATAGATTCCACTCATAGTTAACCTATTGGATCCCTTTTGCCTTCTCACTCATACATTACAGGAGAAATGGCTAGGAAGAGAATTGACCATCAGGTAGATAATTTGGGTGGGTGTGAGTGGGGAAAGCAAGAGTCCTACAACATTCACAAATTAGGAAGTAGCCTCTGAATAAAGAGACTTAATTAGATCAACATAGTAGCTCCACTGGGATTTCACCCGTTTTTCATTTTTGAATAATTTGAAAAATCTCCATCTAATTTATGAACCAGCAGGATGTTGTGAAAGATAAACAAAGCTGTCTGCAATTTGAATTTCTCCTGACTTTGTCCAGCTCCAATTTCACATTTACCTCATTCTCTCAATTGTTATGGACTACTTGCTCTTTGACAACTCAAAGGACCAGATGTGCTTCAAACCAAGAGGCCAAATTCTTCTTCTGAGAATTCTTCTCCATGGGAATTCCTATAAAAAGTGCCATAAAAAGTGAATCTTCCTGGCAGCATTTTGAAGACGAGCTCTTTGTTCCACATGGCATCATGTTACCTGGAGACCATTCAGCATTTGTAGTTCTGGAGCTGTAACTTTCAAATGCACATGTGATACAAGCAAGACTCCTTGAGACATGAGAACATATTGAGATGTCATTGTAATTACACAGGACGTAGACCTGGCCAGAAAGCCAGAACTATGTGTGTGTAGAGGTAGTTTGCTTCAAGCCAGTTCTTCTCTCTCCTCAACTCCCTGAGGCCCAGCCAAAAATCAAGACAAACCAAAATTATGTGAGCACCTTCCTAGAATTGCAAACACTGACAACAAACTCTCCAGTTTATGAGCCAATGCTGAGTCTCTACCATATAGTAGGCACACTACTGACTTTATTTCTTACAATGGTGCTAACTAGACATTATTCATTCCCATTTCAAAAATTAGGAAACCGGGGTATGTAGCAACTAGGATCAATGTTTAGCAACAATGATCAAAACCAGAAGAGTTAAGATGCTTTCCCATAGTAGAACAAAGTTTGAAAGACAGGCTTATCTGAACCTATTTCCATGCTCCCAACTACAGGACATAGTTCCTACCACAATATTTCTTATTTTAACAATGTATGAATGCATCCTGCCCATAAGTGTGTGAACTATTTGATATAATTGGGCAAATCAAGACATGACTGTTAGCCATGTTTTCTCATCTGTAAAATGGATTAATGATAAAAGTTCCATCATGACATCTGGCTGTGATGTGGTCGTTTCTGCATATGTTTTATTTTGCCTAACTATTCCCCATTTCGTTCAACAAAGTTTTTGAAATGGCTTGACAAATGCTCTAACTGCTCTAGGCCTCTATTTTCCATCTACAGATGGGAATAATAATACCAGCCTTGTGCTGGCACATAGGGTTGATGGAATGAAATAATGAATCTGAAAACACTTTATTGCTAGGTGCTATACCAATATGACTTTGCAGGTGACTACCGAAGCTGAGTAGGAGTTTAAGAATCTAGAGTTTTATTTTATTTCTTCTCTTCATGCATAAGAGAGTAAAGTGAAGGCTAATAAAACACTTCGTTTCCTTGTTTCTAACTTTTAGTTACCCACAAACTTGGGATGTGCTTATTTTAATTAATTCATCATGTTCCTAGTACTCACAGCTTCAAGAGTCCAGAAAAATAAATAAATAAATAAATAAGATAGCAGATTTCATCTGCTGTCAGAATCTGCTACCTGAAAGAAACTTTCTGGACAGATGGGTGAATACTGAGTGGTGTGCTTTGGGGATACTTAATAACAATCCCCAAGGTATCATTTTCTGGACAGCTCCATTCTGTGAATAAGGTCAGAGAGTAAAGTGAAGCCCTCACAGGTAAATATTGAACCAGGTGTTAAAACACCACCAGACACCATACATAAATAGCAGCTGCTGGAAGGAATGTGGAGATCTCATCACCTGGCAACAGCTCAGATTAAGGCTTCCTCGTGAGAGATGTTGGGAGAAGGAGAAGGAAAATCAAACATCCATGGTGTGTGGCCAGGCCTCCATGTCTGCACACAACAAACTTCCCTCAAAAATGCAAAAGAAATTACTCAGAGACAGTTAGAAAATAGAAAGACCAGGGAAAGGGATTCTTCTGGAACAGGAAGTGGGAATGGAGTCAGTCTAGACTCTTCTGTAACTCTGATCTTCCTATAAATGTTTGATGATCCAGAGATGTCCTATGGGGAACTTGGTGCTGACGTGGCCCAGTTTTTTATTCTGCACAGTTTGTGCCAGTCACCCCCATACAGAGAAGAGAAGGAAGCTGGCACTTATTGAGCACCATCCATAGAACCACGTTCTAGGTCATGTGCTGGGTAGTTAGTTCTCATTCTCACTCCATTCTCTCAAGAGCATCACAATTACTCCCAGGTTACAGAGGAGGAAACTGAAGCTCAGAATCATGCTTAAACTATGTAACTAATCATTGATCAAATTAGGATTCAGTTCAGGTATCTGTTATTCCAAATCCCATACTTTTTCTGCTTTATCAAGTCCAACACTGTCCCAGCTGTACTTACTCCTAATGGAACTTACCTCATAGTGCTACTCACCCACCATTAAGCACATGGTGCTCCACATGGACTTGGCTAGTTTAAACCTAATTAAGCCATGAACTATGCTCCCTAAAGATTTTCACTGGTGTTGCTCAATTCTCTACTCTTATTTTTTTCGTTTGGTACCTAAAGAGAATTTAAAGTAGAATTTCTTATACTTAAGCTTTATTTATTTAAAAAATTTTTTTTAATGTTTATTTATTTTTGAGAGATAGAGAGACAGAGCAAGAGTCGGGGAGGGGCAGAGAGAGCAGGAAACAAAGAATCCGAAGCAAGCTCCAGGCTCTGAACTGTCAGCACAGAGCCCGATGAAGGGCTCAAACCCACGAGATCATGACCTGAGCTGAAATCGGACACTTAACTGACTGACCCACCAAGGCTCCCCTATACTTAAGTTTTATTTATACACACTATTAGTGCTTGAAATGGTTACTAAAAGCAAATGGTCCAAGTCCTCTAATTTTACAGATTAGGAAAATGAGTCACTAAAGGGTTAAGAGTATTTGTTTAAAGTCACATAGCAGTGAAGATAATAAGAGTCTAAGCCTATGTCTGTATCAGGATATCTTGAGATTCTGGGTCCTGTAATGTAAGAGTTATAGAAACAAATAGAATAGGGGCGCCTGGGTGGCTCAGTCAGTTAAGCGTCCAACTTCGGCTCAGGTCACAATCTCGCAGTATGTGAGTTCGAGCCCCGCGCCGGGCCTTGTGCTGCCAGCTCAGAGCCTGGAGCCTGCTTCTGATTCTGTGTCTTCCTCTCTCTCTGACCCTCCCCCACTCATGCTCTCTCTCTGCTCAGAAATAAACATTAAAAAAAATTAAAAAAAATAGAATATATATTCTATATTCTATATATAGAGAGAGAGTGTATATATATAGAGAGAGAAAGAGTTCAATTAGATAATGTTATGTTTCCATCTAAAGGGATGACAAAATTAAGCAAACACCTATAATAACCTAAAATAACAAGCAAAGGCCTAGAATTTAAAGCCAGATGATCTGGATTTCAATCTTACCTTTGCTTACTTTGTGATCCTGAAAAATATTATTCAACTCCTTCAAACTTTGGTTTCCTTATTTACAAAATGGGAATGTTAATCCCTACCTTAATGATTTTGAGTATTTAATGAAACAACCTAGGCAAAATACCTGGCACAGCCAGGCATATAGTTTCTATGCAATAAGAATCCAATTTTTCCCTTCACTTCTTACAAATTTAAGAAAAAAAACACAAAAGAGGTAACATCACTGCTGCCATGTTTATTAGCTTATTTTTTCTCCTGCACACTTAAATCCTAGAATTGTGGGTCACGCTTGAAAGAAACAAAAGACTCAAAACAATGTTAGGCGTCTAAACACAATATACAACCTGGTTACTACTCTAGCATAAAAAATTCATATAAAAACATCCACAGTTACCACATTATTTATTCATGTTGTCATCTGCCCATCAGCACTGTGTCCCCCTACGAGTAAAGCTGTTTGCAGTCCTAATTATACTCATCACACACTCACAATATCATGTTTTAATGTGATTCAGTCAACACCACTCTTCCTTTGGCACAGCTTGGCTTCATACTCTTCCTCTTGCTTTTTTCTTACAAAAAATTCCACTTAATCCTATGCCATATTCCCTGACTCCCTAAAACAGTATATATAGTCAGGTGCAGCAAAAGTTAATGTGCATGAATTCAAATGTGGCAGTACATCTCTGAAAGCAACCTGGTACAGGCTATGACCAGACTGCTGTTGAGCTCAGTCTGCTGCTAGGATCCTTGCTCTTCCACTCCCAAATCCTGGAGTCTGTCTGAGTCCTAAGTACCCAGGCTGGAAGCCAAGAAATGCACCTCTTCCCACTTCCTAAAATGAATAATAATTTTCTGTATGATAAGAAAGTGTTCCAAGACTGAAGTCTTCTCAGGACACATGTTAGGAATTAAGACTTAATATTTATTTATTTATTATTATGTGGATTTTGTCTCCAATTTAACACTGTCCTCTTCAATCAGAATCACAGATTTTGACTCATAGAAAGTGGCAGGCCATTCTTTCCTTTCTAGAATATTAGTTCAAATCTGTCTGTGCTGATAATGACAGGCAATCGTCTCCAACTGTGTATGTTCTGTCTGTTGGTTTTAATTGAGTGTATACTGAGCAAATATTCATTGTCGCTAAACTAATTCTGCTCGGTCTTTCTGGAATTTTCAGCAGGGAGAATGAAGAGGAGACAGAGAGGAAGGGGGGAGGAGGGAAGGAAAGAAGAAAAGCAGGAAGAGAGAAAGAGGAAGGAAGGAATGAACGAAGGAAGGAAAGGAGAAAGGACAAATGACCTCACATATTAAGACCCACAAAATTCTGGATGCCATCAGAGAAGACAGTAAAGACAAAATGGAAATCATGCTCCCACACTTTATATGGGTGACTATAAGTCACTTTATAGGGACATGGTTTCTTAAGCTCTGCATCACCTGTGCCCACCCTCTTGTGGTCACTGGGTCAATCCTCAACAACTCTAGGCCAGGGAACTCAACAATAAGGTAGGTCACTATGAACCCTCTAATCTTATCATAGTTCTAATTATTGGGCTTCTTTCTTCTTCCCATGATGAACCTTCCCTCTTGCCTTCCTATCCTAGAATTTAAATTCATATCACTTTCCATAGTTAAATCCCTGCCCTTCCTTGATGACCACCCAATATACCATTTCCTTCTACCATAAAGTTATTATTATGAACTAAACATCATGTAAACCAAACCTTTCATATTTTACTTTAATCCTTACAAAATCCATTCAACACAGGTATAATTATAAACAAGGAAACTGAAGAGAGAGATAACTCATTAGAGGCACGCAGTGGTAAGGAAAGAATGGAATTTTATATCAGTTTTCCAGAACCTATTCTTTTGAACGAAGCACTAGTAATGTCTCTCTTATTCTTGCCTTGAAGAGACTCATAATCTAGCAGTATATGGAGACAAGAAAATAAGTATCTAGCAGTATATGGAGACAAGAAAATGACACATACTCGTAAACTGTTACATTCGCTGAGGAAGAAACAATCCATTCTTCCTGGGAAGGCTGTGCACAACTTTACTTTTATGATGAATTTAGAAAGACAAATGAGGAGGAAGCATGAGGATGAGCTTTCAAGACAAAAGAAATACACAAATGGCCAGTAGTAGTTTATGGTTAGAATTAAGGTGTGTGGTAGGAATGAGAAAACAGAAGAAGCTAAAAGGTTATTGGAGACTAATTAGAGAAGAACGTGAATTCACGCTAGTAAGTTAGGACACAGACCTAGAACAATGCTTTCAATAAAAATTACCTTTTCCCATAGCTGGAGAATGAATGAGAGCTGAGAGAAACCAGAGGCAGAAAGGCCATAATTACAGCCCAGATTGAATGATGGAGCCTGATTCAGGTCTGTATGGCAGGTGGAAGAGAAACAATTTGGAGGCGGGATTGAAAGGTCTATAACTGATGGCCAATTCGGTTATGATGCTTGACAGTAAAGGATGAGTTGAAAATTCTAGTTAGGCAATAGTTCCAGAAAGCTCACTAACTGAAAACTAAGAGATACATCTTGAAGCACTAAAAAGTATAATTAAACCAATGTGAGAAAGTACTAAACCATACAGTATGTTTATAAAATGTGTAAGATCATGAGCAGGTAGTCTAAAAGAGTGCTTCTCAAATTTTAATGTGCATACAATTCACAGGAATTTTATTAAAATGTGGATTCTGGTTGAGTGGGCCTGGTTGAGGCCCAAGAACTTGCGTTTCTAACAAGCTCCAGGGATGCTGACACTGATGCTGGTCCACAGACCACACCTTGAATAGCAAGGGTATAAAATGCAAAATGGAGATCTTCAAGATGCTTCCAGGCAGATGGTGACTATGTAATAGATCAATAAACCAAACTGTCTGTGGAAGATTTGAGGGTGTGTGGGGTGGGGGGAGGGATAGGATGGATATATCTTATCTTTTGTGAGTGCTGAAGGAAAGCCAACCTTACCTTCCACAAAGTGTCCTGAGTGCTGCTTGCAGAGGCCACAGGGACCTGGATGTCTTGGCAGCTGTCCTGGGAGGTCTTTTCAATGTGTGAGATGGAAAGAATGAGGCCCATGAAACTGCCGGGTTACTTCCATCACAGCCAAGAACATTCACCTTCTACAGAGTAAAGGTTCCCCTGGCTTCTTCCTTTGCCAAGACTCAAAGACTTGTCCTGGAGATGAAGATGAAAACATTCTGCAGTCAGCTCCTTAAAGAATGCTAAAAACACACACAAGAGATCTTTGTCCAAAAGTAAATAATTATTGGTTGGCAAGTGCTTAAAACAGTGGATGGGACAATACATGCATTCTGTTCTCTCTTAACCAACAAATGCCTGCCAGCTTTTAACCTGCAGGTGTTGTTGTTGCTGGTTCCAGTTTTAATCTAGTTTCATAATGAAGGTATTCAACAAAATTACTTTTTAAGAAATGCATGCTAGCTTCCACCCAGTTAATTTACTGCTGTTTCTATAAAATTAAACTCCAAGAACTTGAAAAGTCAGCTGAGACTGCCAGCGATTCCATGCTGATAGCTATCTAAGTGATCGACTCCCCTCTGCTTGAACGCTTCCAGTGCTGGACAGCTCACCACCATTCCAAGATCTGAGTACACCTGCCAACTCTCCTGCAAAATACTAACTTATGTTATCCCAATCTGGCTTCGTGATTCTTTCATTTAGTAGTCCTAGTTCTACTTTGTAGAGTCACAAAGAAAAATGTAACCTCTCTTTCAGATAAGAGTTCTTCAAATGTTGAAGACAACCACCATGGGCCAACACCATCCACAGCTATCCAGGTCAAAAATCCTTAGTTCTTCTGACTACTCCTCATGTAAAATGAATTTAAAGCTCTATGATTGTCTGTACTCTAAAAGTACTTTAGCTTTCCTCTTAAACTGTAGTGTTCTTAAAGGGAAAAACCCAAATGTGACTTTGAATAGTGTGAATTAAAATGTGCCTAAAATCCTTTCTTTATGTTACTTATTTCTTTTCACCTTAGTGTATATTAAGATCATACTAACAACAAGGCAGAAACAGAAAAAGACTATGAATATTGTGAATGAAGGATCTGATATCAGTAATCTAGTTCCAACTCTTACTAGCTGTGTGACCAAGTTATTTAACCTAAGTTTAAATTTAAATTTATAAAATAGAAAAAAATCAAACTTAAAAATTAAAGATGGACATGATATTTATAGATAAATGTATGCTAAGTTCCTAACAATGCCTGGCACATAGTAGACATTCAATAAACTGTAGTAATTATTATTAATTTTGGCGTTTAGGTGAGACATGTCAATGGTTAATCTACACTCCATTTACAATCACCTTAAAATCCTTAAATCCTTTTATGTATCACATTTCATTAGCACAATTATTTTATGGTAAAACTGGTGACATAAATTTACCTTTACCTATTTAAAACCTTTATTTCTTCAAAACATTTATATGTTATTTCAATCACTTGAATTCTTTGTGGATAATAATTCTAGCATCAAATATTTTAACTAATATTTTTCTCAACTTTGAACTGTATAAAATTATGATCATTAACTGAATGGCATGTCATGTTTAAAATGTTTTCAAAGAATGCAAGAACTTGTTTTAAACAACAACAACAACAACATGGCATTGTTTAAAATGTAAAAAAACAAAAAAAAAAAAAACACAGAAACTATACAAACACACACTCACATACACAAGGTTGAAGGAAGCGTCCTACGCCTCATAGAAATATCCTTCAGATAAACACTGACTCTTTGAATCTAGCCCTTATACCTCCCGTCAATCACTCTGTTTATACTAAATCATCCTATGATGTTCACAAAGATATCACAGGAGACTCTGACATCATAATAAAATCAAAACAGGTATCATATTATACCTAACCCACCAAAGAAGGAAATGATTCTACCTTGAATGATTTCTTCTTGGTGAACCCATGAAGTCTAATAAAAACCTCTCCTTCCACTTCTAAATGCTTACAACATTTCTCCTTTCCTTTTAAAGATTATATTTGTTTAGAGCAGTTTAGGTTCATAACAGAACTAAGAGGAAAGTACAGAGTTTTCCCACATACCTCCAGCCCTCACACAAGCATAGCCTGACTTATTATCACTACCCCCCACCAGGGTGGTACACTTATTACAACTATTGTCTGTAACAACTTATAACTGACACATCCTAATAACCCAAAGTCCATAGTTTTTCTCAGGAATCACTCTTGCTGTTGTACATTCCATGAATGTGGACAATGTCACTGTACAGTGACATGTAACCACCATTATAGTGTCCTACAGAGTATTTTACTGCACTAAAAATCTTCCATGCTCTACCTGTTCATCCCTTCCCTCTCCCCAGCCCCTGGCAACCACTGACCTTTTTACTGCCTCCATAGTTTTGACATTTTCAGAATGTCATATGGTTGGAATTATACAGTATGTAGCCTTTTCACACTGGTTTCTTTCACTTAGTGATATGAATTTAAGTTTCCTCCAAGTCTTTTCATGACTTGATAGCTCATTTCTTTTTAGCACATAATACCCCATTGTCTGGATGTACCACAGTATTTTTGTCCGTTTACCTACATGTCTTCCTAATCATCCCTTTTCAAATCTTGACCAGAATCGTTAAAAAAAAGACAACAACAACAACAACAACAACAAAACAGTCTTTCTATCACTAACACAAAACTAAGGATGATAAGAAAAAATTACTTCACATACCCCTTCCACATAATGTCTGGTTAAAATAGAGAAGTATTTTTCAAACATATTTTACAGAGAAAATTATTCCAGGAAGATGCTCCATTAACAGCTTGGGAATGGCTAAAAACATGAGAATGTCTTTGAGATTTTACATTAAAAATTTTTTTTAATGTTTTTATTTATTTATTTTGAGATAGAGACAGAGCATGAGCAGAGGAGGGGCAGAGAGAGAGGGAGACACAGAATCTGAAGCAGGCTCCAGGCTCTGAGCTGCCAGCACAGAACCCGACGCAGGGCTCAAACTCACATAGTGTGAGATCATGACCTGAGCTGAAGTCGGATGCTCAACAGACTGAGTCACCCAGGTGCCCCAAGATTTTACATTATAAAAGCTACTAGGGTGCCTGAATGGTCTACTTGGATGGGTGTCCAACCCTCGATTTCAGCTCAGGTCATGATCTCACAGTTACTGAGTTTGAGCCCCCTGTGGGACTCTGCACTGACAATGTGGAGTCTGTTTGAGATTCTCTCTCTTTCTCTCTCTCTCTGCCTATTCCCTGCTCACTCTCTCTCCAAAAATAGATAAACTTAGGAAAAACTGAGAGCTTTTTCCCTGAGATCAGGAACACCACACGGATGCCCACTCTCACCGCTGTTGTTTAACATAGTGCTGGAAGTTCTAGCATCAGCAATCAGACAACAAAAGGAAATCAAAGGCATCAAAATTGGCAAAGATGAACTCAAGCTTTCGCTTTTTGCAGATGACATGATATTATACATGGAAAATCCGATAGACTCCACCAAAAGTCTGCTAGAACTGCTACATGAATTCAGCAAAGTTGCAGGATACAAAATCAATGTACAGAAATCAGTTGCATTCTTATACACTAACAATGAAGCAACAGAAAGACAAATAAAGAAACTTATCCCATTCACAATTGCACCAAGAAGCATAAAATACCTAGGAATACATCTAACCAAAGATGTAAAAGATCTGTATGCTGAAAACTATAGAAAGCTTATGAAGGTAATTGAAGAAGATATAAAGAAATGGAAAGACATTACCTGCTCATGGATTGGAAGAATAAATATTGTCAAAACGTCAATACTATCCAAAGCTATCTACACATTCAATGCAATCCCAATCAAAATTGCACCAGCATTCTTCTCGAAACTAGAACAAGCAATCCTAAAATTCATATGGAACCACAAAAGGCCCCGAATAGCCAAAGTAATTTTGAAGAAGAAGACCAAAGCAGGAGGCATCACAATCCCAGACTTTAGCCTCTACTACAAACCTGTAATCATCAAGACAGCATGGTTTTGGCACAAAAACAGACACATAGACCAATGGAATAGAATAGAAACCCCAGAACTAGACCCACAAACGTATGGCCAACTCATCTTTGACAAAGCAGGAAAGAACATCCAATGGAAAAAAGACAGTCTCTTTAACAAATGGTGCTGGGAGAACTGGACGGCAACATGCAGAAGGTTGAAACTAGACCACTTTCTCACACCATTCACAAAAATAAACTCAAAATGGATAAAGGACCTGAATGTGAGACAGGAAACCATCAAAACCTTAGAGGAGAAAGCAGGAAAAGACCTCTCTGAACTCAGCCGTAGCAATCTCTTACTCGACACATCCCCAAAGGCAAGGGAATTAAAAGCAAAAGTGAATTACTGGGACCTTATGAAGATAAAAAGCTTCTGCACAGCAAAGGAAACAACCAACAAAACTAAAAGGCAACCAACGGAATGGGAAAAGATATTTGCAAATGACATATCGGACAAAGGGCTAGTATCCAAAATCTATAAAGAGCTCACCAAACTCCACACCCGAAAAACAAATAACCCAGTGAAGAAATGGGCAGAAAACATGAATAGACACTTCTCTAAAGAAGACATCCAGATGGCCAACAGGCACATGAAAAGATGTTCAACGTCGCTCCTCATCAGGGAAATACAAATCAAAACCACACTCAGATATCACCTCACGCCAGTCAGAGTGGCCAAAATGAACAAATCAGGAGACTATAGATGCTGGAGAGGATGTGGAGAAACGGGAACCCTCTTGCACTGTTGGTGGGAATGCAAATTGGTGCAGCCGCTCTGGAAAGCAGTGTGGAGGTTCCTCAGAAAATTAAAAATAGACCTACCCTATGACCCAGCTAGGGTCATAGCACTGCTAGGAATTTACCCAAGGGATACAGGAGTACTGATGCATAGGGGCACCTGTACCCCAATGTTTATAGCAGCACTCTCAACAATAGCCAAATTATGGAAAGAGCCTAAATGTCCATCAACTGATGAATAGATAAAGACATTGTGGTTTATATACACAATGGAATACTACATGGCAATGAGAAAGAATGAAATATGGCCTTTTGTAGCAACGTGGATGGAACTGGAGAGTGTGATGCTAAGTGAAATAAGCCATACAGAGAAAGATAGATACCATATGGTTTCACTCTTATGTGGATCCTGAGAAACTTAACAGAAACCCATGGGGGAGGGGAAGGAAAAAAAAAAAAAAGAGGTTAGAGTGGGAGAGAGCCAAAGCATAAGAGACTATTAAAAACTGAGAACAAACTGAGGGTTGATGGGGGTGGGAGGGAGGGAAGGGTGGGGGATGGGTATTGAGGAGGGCACCTTTTGGGATGAGCACTGGGTGTTGTATGGAAACCAACTTGACAATAAATTTCATATATTAAAAAAAATAAACTTAAAAAAATAATAATAATAAACCTACTAAATAAGAATTCCTATAGAAAAAAAATCCAATTTGTTGAAATTGAAAGTTCCTCAATATATTTGGTCACAAAATTATTCTCCTTAGACCACACATGGAAACATCCCTTATAAGTTTTTCAAATCTCTTTCTTTAATCAAAGGTATTGAGGAATAAACTTCCCTCATATAACAAGAGATAGCTGTTTTTTATTATAAAGTTTGATTAATTCTTTTTTTAAATTTTTAAATTTTTAATTTTTATTTTAGAAAGAGCACACAAGAAGGGGAGTGGGGCAGAGGGAGAGAGAGAATCTTAAGCAGGCTCTATGTGCTGAGAGCACAGAGCCCCATGAAGAGCTCAATCCAACAACCCAGGAATCATCACCTGAGCCAAGGTCAAGAGATGGACACTCAACCAGCGGAGCCACCCAAATGCACTAAAGTTTGATTAGTTCTTACAAATATATACACTCATGTGTAAACACCACCACAATAAAGACAGAATATTTGTATCACCTAAAAAATTTGTCTTGTGCCCCTTTATTATCAGTCCCTGAAAGAACTACAACTTTAGGCAACTATTGATTAGATTTCCCTTTTCTATAATTCCATGTAAATGATAACATATGGTATATACATTTTTGTTTCTTGTATCTTTGCTTAGCATAATGTTTTCAAGATTCAGTCATGATTTTACACTTATTGGTGGGTCATTCCTTCCTTTGCGGCTGAATAGTCTTTAGGAATCCATCGTACGGATATATCAGAATTTGTTTATCTGTTCCCCTCTAAATACACATTTGCATTGTCTTCATTTTCAGATTATTATTAATAAACCTGCTATGTATATTCGTGTATAAGATTTTGTGTAGACATATGCTTTCACTTTCTTGAGTAAATACCAGGGAGTAGAATTACTGAGTCATATATTAGGTGTGTTTAACTTCAAAGAAATTGTTGATTTGTTGTCTAAAGTGTGTTGAACCATTTAACACTCCTTTACATCTTACATAGATGAGTGTTCTAGTTGCTTCACATATTTACCAATGACTGGTGTTGCCCAGAATATGTGTTCCGTTCTCACTAGGTGGAATGTTCTCTGTCAAGTCCTATTGGTTAATAGTTACAGTTGATATTCTTCCTGAGTGTATCTCTACTTTTAATTTATCAGTTTCTGAGAGAGGATTTTGAAATCTTTAAATGTAATGTTAGCTCTAATTCATTTCTACTTTCACCTCTGTCCATTTTTGCATCATGCATTTTGAAGCTCTATTATTAGGTGCACTGAAATTTGTTAGGTCTGCATGATGATTTAACTTCTCAATCATTAGGAAAATTTCTCTCATTATCTTGAGTAATATTATCTGTTTTGGAGAATATTTTGTCTAATACTAATATGGCTATTCCTACTTTCTTTTGACAGCTTTTATTTACTTTTAAGCCATCTATGCATTCATATTTAAGTGTTATTGCAAATAGTATGTTTTTTTATGGTCTGATAATCTCTGCTTTTAAATGTTATGTTTACACAACATATAGTTAATATAATTATCAATATGGTTGATTTCAATCTATTGTTATTTGTTTTCCATTTATCCCTTCTATTTTTATTCCTTTTATTCCCTTTCTGTCTTCTTTTGTATGAAGTGAACATTTTTATGATTTATTTTCTCTCTGCTAGTTTATTAGTTATATGTCCTTTTTTAGAGGATGTTGCAGACTTTACATTTATATCCTTAGTTTATCAAATATTATGCCATTTCACATATAATGTTAAAATGGTCATCTCCCCATCCTGCTATTCTTTGTGTTATTACCATCATATATTTTACTTTTGCTTTTCTTATAAACCCTATGATATATTTGTGGTTTTTTTGTAGTAAACAATGAATTATCTTTTAAAAAAAGAAGCCCTAATATTTACTATTTCTGTTGTCCTTTTTTTTCTCTACATCTATGGTTCCATATGGTATTATTTTCCATCTGTCTGAAGAACTTCCTTTAATATTTTTTTATAGTGCAGGTCTGCCAACAATGGATTCTCTCAGCTTCAGTTGTCTAAAAAAGTTTTTATTTTGTGCTCATTTTTGAAATATAGTTTCATTGGATATAGATTTCTAGGTTGAAATTGTTTTCCCTTAATAGCTTTAAAAATAGCTTTTTATTATTTTCTGGCTTCCTTTGTTTGGGATAGGAAATATGAACACATTCTTATCTTTTTTTTCCTTTATGTAATTTTTCATTGGTTTTCTGGTATATATCCTGCTAGAAGTTCAATGAAATTTTTGGATTTGTGTGTTTATAGTTTTCATCAGATACGGAAAACTTTTCAACTGTTTTTTACTAGATTTTTTTCTACACCCTCCTCCTTGAATTTCAATTACACATTGGCAAAGCTAAACTCCTTGGTATTGTCTATCAGATGACTGAGACTCTCTTAAAATTTGTAAATCTGGGGCACCTGGATGGCTCAGTCTGTTGCGTGTCCGATTTGGCTCAGGTCATGATCTCACTGTTGGTGAGTTTGAGCCCCACATGGGGCTCACTACTACCAGCACAAAGCTACTTCAGATCCTCTGCCCACCCCCTCTCTCTCTGCCCCTCTCTTGTTCATGCTTTCTTTCAAAAATAAATAAACATTTAAAAACAAGTTAAAAAAACATTTTTAATTCTTTTTTCTCACTATGCTACCTTTGGGGTTTTTTGTTACTGATTTCCAGTTCAGCAATCTTTTCTACTGTAGAATCTAATCTTTTAGTAAGTCCACCCAGTAAATTTCTCATTTCACAACTCAGCAAGATACCATGCTGTGCCTTACTTCTTTGCCCATGCTATGGCTCTTAAACGGCCTCCAGGCAGAAAACCAAAGCAATCACAGTATATACCTCATGTGTCTCCCTTTTCTTAGGGGTCGCAGCCTGCAAAGCCTCTTTCTTGTCCAATGTCTGAACACAATTGTTTCATGGATTTTGTCCAATGTTCTCATTGTTCACAGTCTCAGATTAGTTTCTCCTTCATGGCCAGCAGCAAAAATCTCATCCTGTGCAATTTTGGGAAATGCTAAACTAGAAAATTTATGTAGATACTTTAGACCTGTTTTTATATTTCTGAGTCATTACTTTCCAATAATTTATTAAGAGAATGATAATTAATTCATAAGAATTTAAAAATGAGAAGTTTCTAACTTAAATTGGTATTTAATAGCCAGAAGACAAATTGCATGCATATCATTTGAGGAAGAAAAAGCTTAAATTAAGTCAGAATATTTTAAGTACAGTGATATAGGACACACAATGAGTTATATCATATTGTGTTTAATTTATCAGAAACTCTTACTTCTATATTAAAGAAATGGTTCTTTCCTAGTTCCCCAATTAAAACACTAAATTCAGGTATCAAAAAGATCATCCAATATTAGAACTAGAAGGAAAGTATGTACCATTCCTTCTACACCTCACATTTTGCAGCTTTGGAATGTAGAGTTAGAGAAGGTAAATAACTTTTTCATTCACCCAAAGCAATGTAGCTTGTTACTGAAAGAGCTGATGATACCTGATTCCCAGTCCCATGTGCCACACAAGCTTTGTTCCCTCCTCCCTCAGAATTTAGAGTATACTGAAACTAATCAGTATAAACAAATAGTCTGTTATCTTTCTAAAAATTAGAATTATTTTTCAATTATCATTATGCTATATTATCATCCAACTTTTTTAATTACGCAAATACTAGATTAAATTCTGCCACATCCTGTATAGACAATTACTGCTTTTATAAAAATCAAGTAGCCATGGTCAGTTAAGCATCCAACTTCAGCTCAGGTTAAGATCTCATGGCCCGTGAGTTCAAGCCCCACGTTGGGCTCTGTGCTGACAGCTCAGAGCCCGGAGCCTGCTTCAGATTCTGTGTCTCCCTCTCTCTCTGACCCTCCCCCATTCATGCTCTGTCTCTCTCTGTCTCAAAAATAAATAAACATTAAAAAAAAATTTTTTTTTAAATCAAGTAGCCAAATTATGGTCTAAAGGAAGTGAGAAAGATATATCTTTCAAAAACCATTTGTTTGCCCTGTACACTCTTTAGCACTACACAGTATTATACGGAGTTGAAGTCTTAGAAGATAGTTATTATTTGAGCCCACGGAGAATTTGCAAAGAATTACATTTTTATCAAGAATCTTAAGTCCTTATAAAATATCTGATCTCCTCAAGAGGTCCCTTAAGGTTTTATTTTTACAATCTTACTTAGCAAGCATTTAAGCAAATAATTCATCTGACTGAGTTGTCTACATAGTTGAATTAAATCTTTGGCAAGCTTGTGTTAGACAGATTAAATAATGACCTGAATGATGTTCAAACAGTTCGGAATTAGCTATCATAAAATAAGTTTATAATTCCCTTCACTTATTACTAACACTATATTACCTCATCTGCTTGAAAAAAAAATGGACACTGAGTTCAAAAAGAGAAGGTGCCACAATAAATGTAAGCTAAAAGGTGACCCACAGCTTTTGATCCCCAAACACCTTCCCACTGGTTTTATCAATGCTCCATGTCAGTGTTTTTTTCTGGTCCAGAATTAACAACGACAACAACAAAAACATTATTAAAATGCATCTTTGAGATAAAACATATTAGCTCAAGATTGTTATCAGTTGAAAAAAGCAGAATATTAAACTCAGAGGAAATGATTTTTCAAATGTGCATTTACACATTTTAGTCAGCAGATAATTACTGAGAACCTACTAAATGCCAGACATTGTTTCAGGAAATATATTAATGTACCAGGTATAGTGATGATTAGTAATCTATAGTGTCTTGCCCATTTGTCTATTTGTTTGTTGCCTGTTGCCCCCACTCAGCACTAGCAAACACTGGAATGGAAACTCAATCAACACTCTGCAAATCTTGCTCATTGATGTATCCCTAGCCACGAGATTGGTTCCTGCCATACAGTGGGCACTAAATCAATATTTGTTGATTGATTACATGAGTGGCACTGCCCTGCCCTCATGAGAGTCTGATGTTAGGAGATGGTTGGGAAAGTTGATTACATGAGACAGAGTTCAAGTGAGAAAGTTGCTGGAAATTTTCAGAATGTTTTACTGCAGTCTATCTATATTTTATGATTCTGAATTTTCTGGGTCTTCAGGTAAGTACTAAAGGAGAAGTATTTATTTACATATATTAATCAATTTATATTTCAGTGGCTTCTGTAGATCTCTATTTCATCCTATTCTTCCAGTAATCCATATGCCAGAACAGATATAGAATCTCAGAACCCCCAAATTAGAAGGAATTAGTGCAATCTGGGTTGGAACCCAGACCCTTGGGCAATCTCTCCTCTTAATTACTGGTGCACATTGAGAGCAGACTCACTGGTGTGTTCCTTCTCAATCAAAAGAATTAGTGAATAATGGGGATGTTATGGGCTATTTCTTTGGAAATCAAGAGAAAGTTACACCACGTAGCAAAACGTTATTACCATCACTACTTAATACCTCTTCCCTCTCCCAAGTACATCCTCATTCAAGATCCTCATCTCCCTAACACTGCTCTCCACCCCTCACCCTTGCTCAGTCTCTAGAATATACCCTCTCTATTGTACCAAACCATCCATTTCTCACCCTCAATTTGCATGTCTCACTAAACAAAGCAGAGGTCACCAACAAACACCTGTGTTCCTTGGTCATGCCCTTGGAAGACATCCAAGTCATCCAGCCCACAAGCATACTCTGAGTGCAGGGACAGGTTCAATCTGTTTTTATGCTTCTTCCTCTAAACAACCTTTCACAATAATAGATAGTATGCTTATTTTACACCTAAGGATACTGAGGCTTAGAAAGCACATGCAACTTGACTAAAATGGGATAGCTGGCAAATAGTAGTAGAAATTAAAAACCACATGTGTCTGTCTCCAAATCCTGTGTTATTTACTAGTTTCTATATGCTTAATAATGGCTACTCTTAATTGAACACCTGCCTGTGTGAAGCATTTGTGCTACACATTTCATACAGATCACGGAATTATTCCTCACTCTGACCCAACTATGGGTGAAGTTATTATCGCCATTTTACAAATGAGAAATCTGAGGCTCAGCAAAGATAGGGCACTTGCCCAAGATCACAGAGCAAGAAAGTAATAGAGGGAAGATACAATCAGATCAATTTGGCTCTTTCATTTGTTACATTCCATCATACCACACTGTTGAAGGGGAACATAGTGATGCCCAGTTCAACATTCTACATCAATATATTAAGTTCCATGCAGGCATTAGTGAATTTCAACTTTCTGTGTAAACCTTTGCAGTGAAAAGATGTGCTATAGGTGTGCTCAATGCTGTGAATATAATGGTGAGAACATAGATACAATCTCTTATAGCTTACTGATTTAAGCAGACACTAATAAAATAATTACACAAATTGATACATAACTGCAAAATATGATAAGTTTAAGGAAAATTACAGGAGCTTATGAAGGTGTATTCTAAGGGGATATTAGTCTAATTGGGTTGAAATGGGTGTTTTGGAAGCACTCCCTAAAAGGGGGATATTTAAAGAGTAAGCAGGAATTAACGAGGCAAAGATACTTAAGAAGTAAAGCAAGTCAGTAAGATTTAGTACAGAGAACAGTATACAAGTCACTGTGGCTGGAAGAAGCACTGGGCCTTCCAATAATGACAGGACGGCCAGTGAGGCTGAACCTAAGGATTAACAGAGAGGATCAATGAAGTTAAGGCTGGAGAGGAATATAAGATCCAGTTCACACACGAAAGTCCATACAAACGGCAGTAATAATTTTGATCTTCAGTAGCAATAAGTATATTTAACACAGAGGTCTTAGTTTCAAATTCCATTCTCCAATAAAAGGAACCAGGGCTCCTTGGAGAAAGGATTGGGATAGGAAATATACTGGGTGAATCAGTAGCACAAGGTAGTGCCAGGAAGTAAGGAAATGCTCAAAACAAACAAACAAACCAACAAAAAATGATGGAGGTATGTCAAAGGGACATAGGAACCCACTGAAAGAGCTTCTAATAGCCAAAAGGGAAACAGTTTCAGCAAAACAACAAAGTGGTATTGGACTATAACTCAAAGAATAAAATAAATATCCATTAATTAATGCTGATATGAATAATAAATAAATAATAAATAAATAAATAAATAAATAAATAGGAGAGAATAGACACATATCCCTGGGCAGAATTCCAAGAGTGCCTCGGTGGCTCAGTCAGTTAAGCATCTAACTCTTGATTTCTGCTCAGGTCATGATCTCATGGTTAGTAAGTTCAAGCCCTGCATCAGGCTCTGTGCCAACAGCACAGAGCCTGCCTGAGATTCTCTGTCTCCCCCTTCTCTCTGCCCCTAACCTGATTCCCCCTCTCTCTCTCTCAAAATAAATGAATAAACTTTAACAAAAAGGATTCCAGATAATTTATACAGATACTCTGCTCTCCCAGAAGTGGAACATAACTTCCATTACTTAAGAGTGAGCTGAGTTATTTCCTTCCAAAGAGTTGAGTGTGGAAACCGGGGCAGGGGGGGAATTTACAGAATAGAAACTTGACAAAAACTACCTCAGGATCAACCATGACACACATAGGACATACTGATAGCATGCACCTTTGATATGATGTGTTGACAATGGCACTTAAATTCTGTCGAATTCCTTGCAAAGCCCAAATCCTCACTCTCATAATGAAAAAAAAAAAAAAAATCAGACAAATCCCAGTAGTGGGACAGTAGACAAAATACCTGACCAGTAGCCTCCACAAATGTCAGGGTCATTAGAAACAAGGAAAGTCAGAGAAACTCACAGCCAAGAGGAACCTAAGGAAACAGGATGATTAAATGTAATGTATTATCCTGCATAGAATCCTGGAACAGGAAAAAAAAAAAAAAAGACATAAGATATGAGCTAAGAAAATTGGAATAAAGTATGGACTTTAGTTAATAATGATGTATCAAAATCAGATCAGAATTGTGACAAATATATTATGTAATGTAATATAAGATGTAAATTTGACGTGAGTATATGAAAACTCTGCATCATCTTTTAAATTTTTCTGAAAATTTAAAAGTATTCAAAAATAAAACATTTTCAAAAAAACAGAAGAAGGAAGGAGGAAAGGAAGGGAGAGAGGGAGAGAGGGAGGGAGGGAAGAAAGGAATGAAGCAAAGGAAAAGAAAGCAAATAAAGGAGAAAAAAAAAGGCCTTTATCTGAAGTCACAGGCTTGGTCTATGGTACAATCAGGACTCTGGTTTAAAAGTGTTTCCACAAGATCACTCTGCAGTAGAAAGAAGATGTCCATTTGTCTCTTTATAATGCCAGCCACCTGAGCAACCTCAGCATCCCTGTAAATGATCCTCTAAAGGCACCCTAGGCTCACAATTCATGAACTTGCTGAACCTCAGAGATCTCCATATCCACGTCATGCCAGCACCCACACATGCCCCCTTCAGACAGGAAATGTCTGCTGTAAATCCCCCCAACATCCTGTTCTATTTCTCCTACTCTCTGAACCCAACCTCTACCATCATAGGAAATTCCTATTTCTTGTCACCTCCCTGTCATTTCACTCTACCAACTCTCTTCTCATACCATGCCTCTCCAGAACTTGGAGTTCCTGCAAATATTCCGCTTTACCCCAGATTATCTTACACTCTTAGCATTAAGCAACTGTTCCTTCCCCAGGCCCCAGGCAGCTGACCTTCTAGTCCTTCTCCCAGAATGCTCAGGGTTGTTGACAAAACTCAAAGTACTCAGTTGATTGGCTTCAGAATAATAGCCCATCTCTGCTAGACTCCTAATGGGGTCCACTGATCCCTTTTCTTTTCCCTAAATGCTCGTGTACCAAGTCTGTCAACAAGCTTCCTAGACCGTGTCCGTTGGTTTTGAGTCCCTAGCCTACACCCTTCCTCCTTCATTTTCTCAAATAGAATTGCTTCTGGCCTGAGGAGATTGTGGCTATCTGACTCTAACCTCCTCAGTGTCCCTCTCCCTGCCCTAGGAGGAACACCCTCCCTAACTCCCATCCTTACCACTTCGTCACTCTCATCCTGACAACATGCTTCTCTCTCTCCACCATCTTCTCATTTTTCCCAAAGGATCACCTCTCAGAGATCTTTACTGTGCCACCTCCAACCATTGTATAGAATCCCTCTCATTTCCTGAGGGCTCTTATCTCCTTAAATACCCTTTCTCTCTCTCCTCATGACTTCACTGTCTTCCATGTCCACTTACTCTCCTTGGCCATCAAATATTCCCCCCATCCTATAAACAAGTTTTGCTTAGCTGTATTTGATTGCCAAGCAATGATACTGCATTCATTAATCATTTGTTAATTAATCTGCTTGATAGGCAAGTTTTTTTTTTTTTTTTTAATGTGAGCTGAGGAAAAAAAATATAATAAAGTGCATCACTGGCAGTGAAAATATGGTCACTACTAATCAAAATGTTCTCTAGACATCAAGATGGTTTCCATTTTCTATGGCTCTCTAATTCATCTGTCATGTTTCTGTCTTTCTGGAGACTCTGGGAAGGGATTCTAACAAAACCTACTTCATCCTGTCTTCTATTGTACTAGTTTGCTGGCTTGCCTAAAACTTTCTTGTGGGAAGATTTCACATTTTATGTATCTGTAACATAGTGTTTTGTGAATAATAGGTATTAATTAATTTTTAATGCTCTATTCCTGAAAGCATTTGAAGCTGCTGTTTTCATTGTTAAGTATAAAGAAACAAAAATAAGGAACAGAGCCTTAGGACCTAGATGATATGGAAAATGATCTCTGCAATTTATTTGATATAGATTCTACATGCTGCCAAGGTAGGTCCTTGAGAACAAGGTCCCATTTTGATGTATGTTTTGTATAGTGCCTATATCAATGGGAATTGATGGTGAATAAACTGAGGGTGAAAGCAATGTGACTAATGGTGAGGAACTAGAGTCCTATAATCTATTATCAGCTCTAGAATTACATAGATAGCCTTTAGCCTCTAACATAGGGCTTTCAAAGTTAAATTCTTCAGCCTTAGAATCAGAAATAATACTTGTACACCTAGCTGGTTTCAAAAGGGTTTTGCTTAGGGTAATGGCCACAAAAGAACAAAGTATTGCTCTTCACTGAGTAGAATAAATCAATAGCCAGTACTCCAGAGAGGTCTGTATGATTATGACAAAATCACATTCTATCCATTCTCCTAGGTTCTTTCAATCCAAATCATTGCATTTGTACTCCTCCTTAATTAGAGTTGCTGGGATTTCATAGTTGCTTAATTAAATTGAAGGAATAGCAATTCTGTGATGCCTTTAGGAAAGTGATTCCAATTATAGGGCCAATCTGTCAGTAAAAGTTAAGAGGCCAAAACATTTTAATAGCAAAGTTTCAGGGAACAAATGATGAATATAATAAGTAGGAGGTATACTTAGTAATTAGTCTTGCTATTAGCTAAGTTTTATAGAAAATGCTCATAGTCTTTGACTTAAAAACTCTGAATGCAAGGCATAGGCATGTAATTCAGCACTCTCAACTCAAATGGCTTGAGTAGCTGTTTGGCGTCCCTTAGGGACAGTACCATATGAAGGCTCAGCTTCACCTCTGCTGTGACAGGTCAGACATCAAGCACCAGTAGTGTTAGGTGAGCTGTGATGAGAGAGAGCATATTCTCCATCTGTAGCACTCTATCACTGACCCATTGTGCACTTTTGGGTGGCTAAGGACAGAAGCTGGCTGGCAGGAAGAGTCATCCTATCCACACAGTTTTTCAATGTTTCAAGTGATATATGTTCTCTGTATTAGTTATTGATTGCTGTGTAACAAATTATCCCCCAAACTTCGCAATTTAAAACAATATACATTTATTATTTCAGCTTCTGTGAGTTAGGTATTTGGACACTGCTTACATGGGTCCTCTGCAACAAGGTCTCTGCCAGGGCAGGAAGCTCATGTAAAGGCACAAATAGGGAAGGGTATGTCTCCAAGCCCTAGTGGTTGTTGGTAGGACTCAATTCCTTGCAGTAGTCACACAGATGGTCTTGATTCCTTGTTGGCTGTTGGTGAGAGACTGCCTTCAGTTTCTTGCCACATGCCCCCCCCCCCCCAACTATGGTAGTTTGCTTTATCAAAACCAGCAAGATAGAGAGAAACTGCTAGTAAGATGGAAGTAATTTTCTTATGTGACATAATCTTTAAGTGACACTGTATCACCTTTGCCACAATATACTAGCTAGATATAGTAGCCAGGCCAGCCCACAGTAAAGACAAGGGGATTATACAGGACATTGATAACAGGAGACAGATATCACTGGGGCCATCTTAGAATCTGCCTGCACAATCTCCAATGGACATTTTCATGAAACACAAAGATCCACACATTTTGTGTCCACTCCTATAGGTCCATGCATTCACCTCTTCTCTAGATCTGCTTGACATGTATCTTCCTCTTTCTAGGCTGCTGACCAACTAGCTGAGTCATTTGCTACTTCCCATGAATATGTTATTATTTCCATACCTTGGACCATCCCTCAACAGAAAGGTGATGGCCAGGTAACTTCAATGCTCTGCCCACTAAGAGAAGTTCCCTTCACCATTGTTTTTCACATCTGAGTGGGTGCAGAGCACTCTGTTTCTCACTCGCATGTTCTCTCTCTCTTTTTTAACAAATTCTCTCTTTTTAATTAAAAAGCACTTTTAAAAGAAGTATACTTATTGCTTTATTCTTGATTCCAAATAATATGTCAATTGTGAAAATAAAATAAGACAAAAATGATGGAAATTAATACTTGTGACATTATAATCTAGAGATAATCATGTCTGTGTATATACATATATACAAATACTTATTACATATATTTGCAAATATGTAGGTACACATACACACATTACATATATATTATTATATATATTATATATTATATATTATAACATATATTATATAATATATTATATTATATATTATATATATTATTGGATCTAGTATTTGATTTGACTTCTGCTGCAGTTTCATAGGTATAGGTAGAAGATCTAACTCCTGGGCCACAAATAAGGAAATTTATTGCACAAGGCAAGGAATAATGTGTAAAGCCCAGATTGTTTACTTTGCCTTCAGGCCATAGAGAGCCTGACAGGCTACAAACATAAGCTAAGGGAGAGATGTCAATGCAACAGATGCAGATAGCTATGGATTCTATGCTACCTATTCAAGTAAATCACCACATTTTCCGGACCTGCTTAGGCCTGAGCACTAATTATCACTTGTGTCAGACAATGGACTCTGCCTATCCAAACTCATGATTTGTTCTGACAATATTCTTAACAGGAAACTCCAGCTACAGAGTCACTTAACATTCAATGATCAAGTATTTGGTCTCTATTAAGACCCAATAGCACAACAGGAACCACATTTTGAACAGTGATTAGTTCTTGCCATAAATGATATGCTCTTGCTCTAGAACTCATCAGTGTGTGCTATGAATTTCCTCAGACATTGCCAAAAATTGCACTCAGCCTCCTCATCTGAGGCCAATACCTTTAGTACCATTGGATCTACTAGGTCTTGTGGTCCAAAAGGCAGAACTTCTCTTACCTTGTTGGAAAGCCATCTGTTGCTCTGGATAGGACTCAAAACTGACACTCTTCTGAGTTACTTCATAAATGAGCTGGAACAGTATTTTCAAGTATGACATGGGCTGTTTCTAAAATTCAAAAAATGCTATCAGCTTGACACTTCTGGGGAAGATGGCAAAGTAGAAGGCCCCTAAGCTCATATTGTTCCATGGATATACTTAGATAACAGCACATCCGTGTAAATAACCCAGAAAATGACCCAAAGACTGGCAGAAGAAACTCTCCACAGCTAAATGCAGACAAGAGGCTACATCCAAAAGAATAGGAAGGGTGGGTACACATCAGGAGCTAAATGGACCACCAGCACTGTTCCTGGGAGGAAGAAACACCGCAGGCATACAGATGGGAGAGAAACACACTCTCACACCAGGAAGCCTACACAGGGAGGATGAATCCTCATAACATTTCACTTTTAAAACCAGAGGGGCCAAGTTTCTTGAGTTCTTGCAATCATCAGGGCTTAAAATCTGACACTTGAAAAATCAGCAGGCTCATGGGAAAGCAGGGAGGGCAAGAGAAAACTGAGTCCCTTCACTTAAAGAGACAGCATAATAAACAGCCTCACAGAAACACAGCATAGAAACAGCAGTTTGAAAAATATCTGGGGAATACAGGAGGGAGATTTGTGTGCTAATCTCAGAGCTCATCTGGAGGGGCAGAGGTCATTGGGAGACTTCTCTAGGAAAAAGGAGCTTGTAGGTACTGTTTCCACCCTCCGCCTTCCAAGCCTACATACATGGACACCTGCAGGTACCAACACAGTGCCAAAACCCCCTACCAAACTTGCTAACAGCTCAAACCCACCCCCATGTTCTCCTGTGGACACATCCCCTCCAGTTGAGCCTCAGATCCAGTCCCATTCCATGGCAGACCCTGGTAAATCTTAACATCCAGCCCCTGCGTGCTTCTGTGGATCCACCCCTCCAACGTAGCCTACCTTGGTCCCTGCAGCTACAGGTCCCCTCCCTCCACCTCAGACCTTGCTATAGCAGCATGCCTACCCACATATTCTCCTGCAGTTCTGTGATACCACAACTCTGGCAAAACACCTGGTCTAACTCAACTTAACCCCAAGGTGGCTCCAGACTGACCTGCTAACAACACAGGAACCTCAAAACAGGTAAAGAGGGCCATTGCAGATGACTGCACTGAAGGAGAAAGTAGCTCAGGCACAACAACTGGACACATGGAACACACATAGACGACTCCCCTGAAGCATCAGGTTTTGATGAATAGAAGACATTGCACTATGGACACTACAGGACCTACTCTTCATAAAGCCACTACTTTCAAGAGCATGAAACATAGCTGACTTTCCTAACAAATAGAAAAGGGTGGGGGGTCCTGGGTGGCTTAGTCAGTTAAGTGTCTGACTCTTGATTTTGGCTCAGGTCATGATCTCATGGTTTTCACAGTTCTGCTTAGGATTTTCTCTCTCCCTCTCTCTCGGCCCCTTCTCCCAATTTCTCTCTCCCTCCGTCCCTCCCTCTTTCTCTCTCTCTCTCTCAAAATAAAATTTAAAACAAAAAAAGAAACTGACACAGAAAGTTAGATGAAGTGAGTACATAGAGAAATATGGCCCACATGAAAGAACAGAACAAAATTACAGCAGGAGAACTAAACAAAACAGTACAAGACAAGTAATATTCGTGACAGAGATTTAAAGTAATGGTCATAGGGCTGTCTGGGTAGTTCAGTTGGTTGAGCATCCAACTCTTGATTTTGGCTCAGGTCATTATCCCAGGATTGTGGAATTGAGCCCCACATTGGGCCCCATATTGAGCATGGAGCCTATTTGAGATTCTCTCTCCCTCCCTCTGCCCATCTCCCCAGCTTGCTCTCTCTCGCTCTCTCTCTCTCTCTCGCTCTCTCTCCCTCTCTCCCTAAAACAAAAGAAAAAAAAGTAATGGTCATATAGATACTCACTGGAACTAAGAAAAGAGTGGAGGACCTCACTGAGACTCTTAACAAAGAGAACACATAAAAATGAACCAGAGATGAAGAAGTCAATAAATGAAATTAAAAATACACTATATGAAATAAATACTAGACTAGAGAAAGCACAAGAACAGATCATTACCTGGGAACAAACTAATGGAAAGCAATCAGTCTGAAGAAGAGAGAGAAAAAATAATAATAAATGAAAATAGACTTAGAGAACTCAGCAACACCATCGAGCTTAATAACATTTGCATCAAGGAATCACAGAAGAAATAGAGAGAGAAAAAGGGCCACAAAATATATTTAAAGACATAACTGAAAATTTCCTGAATCTTGGGAAGGAAACAGAAATCTAGATCCAAGAGGCACAGAGATCCTCTAACAAAATCAACCCAAAGAGGCCCACATTAAGACACGAAGTAATTAAAATTGCAAATGTAATGATAAAGAAAAATTTAAAAGCAGCAAGAGAAAAGAAAAGAGTTGGGGCACCTGGGTGGCTCAGTCTGTTGAGTGTCTGACTTCAGCTCAGGTCATGATCTCATGGTTCGTGAGTTCAAGCCTTGCATCAGGCTCTGTGCTGACAGCTCGGAGCCTGGAGCTGCTTCGGATTCTGTGTGTGTGGGTGTGTGTGTGTGTCTGCCCCTCCCTGTTCATGCTCTGCCTCTGTCTCTCAAAAAATAAACAATAAAACATTTTTAAAAAAGAAAAAAGAAAACAGTTACATACAAGGGAAACCTCATATGCCTATAAGCTGATTTTACAAAAGAAACTTTGTAGGCCAAAGGGAGTGGCATGATATATTCAAAGTGCCAAAAGTTTAAAAAAAAAAAAAAAAAAAGTGGAGCCAAGAATAGTATATCAAACAAGGCTATCTGTCAGAATAGATGGAGAGATAAATAGTTTTCCAGGCAAACAATATTTAAAGGAATTCATGACCATTAGGGCAATGCTACAAGAAATGTTAATGGGGACTCTTTGAGTGGAAAGGGAAGATCATAAGTAGGAGTAAGAAAAGTAGGAAACACAAAAGTGTGTATCTATAAAAATCAGTTAAGAGTTTCACAACATAAAAGGATATAAACTATGATAACATATGCCTAAAATGTGAGGGGAAGAGGAGTAAAGAATGGGTTCAAACCTAAGCAAACATCAACTTAACATAGACTGTTATATGCAGAAGATATTATATACAAACCTAATGGTAACCACAAATCAAAAACCAGCAATAGATATGCAAAGAATAAACAGAAAGGAATGGAAGTATATCATTAAAGAAATCCAGCAAACTGTGAGAGAAGAACAAGAAGGTACAGAAAAGAACTATAAAAACAATTATAAAACAAATAACAAAATGTCAATAAGGACATAACTATCAAATGATTACTGTCAATGTAAATGGACAAATCTTTCAATCAAAAGATAGGGTGATGGAAAGAATAAAAAAAAAAAAAAATAAGGCCAAGAACCATCGATATGCTGCCTACAAGAGACACATTTCATATCAAAAGACACAAGCAGATTGAAAGTAAAGGGATGGGAAAGCATTTATCATGCAAATAGATGTGAAAAGAAAGCCAGGGTAGCAACATTTATACGATATAAAATAGACTTTAAAACAAAGACTGTAATAAGAGATAAAGAAGGACACTATATAATCATAAAGGGAACAATCCAACAATAAGATATAATAATTGCAAATACTTATGCTGCCAACATGGGAGCACCCAAATACATAAAGCAGCTAATAACAAACATAAAGGCATTAATTGATAGTAATTCAATAATACTAGGGGACTTTAATACCCCACTTACATCAATAGATAGATCATCCAAACAGAAAATCAAGTAAGGGAAGAGTGGTTTTGAATGACACATTGAACCAGATGAATTTAACAGATATATTCAGAACATTCCATCTAAAAACAGCACTATACAAATTCTCCTCAAGTGCAAATGGAACATTCTCCGGGAAAGACCACATATTAGGCCACAAAACAAGTCTTAATAAATTCAAAAAGACTGAAGTCATCATTTCTTACCACAATTATGTGAAAATAGAAATCAACCACAAGACAGACTCTGGAAAACACACAAATACATGGAGGTTAAATAACATGCTACTAAACAATGAGTGGGTCAACTTAGAAATCAAAGAGGCAATCAAAAAATACATGAGGACATGGGCACCTGGGTGGCTCAGTTGGTTAAGCGGCCGACTTCGGCTCAGGTCATGATCTCGCGGTCCATGAGTTCAAGCCCCGTGTTGGGCTCTGTGCTGACAGCTCAGAGCCTGGAGCCTGTTTCAGATTCTGTGTCTCCCTCTCTTTCTGCCCCTCCCCTGTTCATGCTCTGTCTCTCCCTGTCTCAAAAATAAATAAAACGTTAAAAAAAAATTTTTAAAAATACATGAGGACAAATGGAAATTAAAACATTGTGTTCTAAAACCTTTGAGATGCCACAAAAGTTGTTATAAGAGGGAAGTTTATAGCAATACAGGCCTACCTCAGGAAACAATACTCAAATAACCTAACTTTATGCCTAAGAAGCTAGAAAAAGAACAAACAAAACCCAAAAGCAGAAGAAGAAAGGAAATAATAATTGTGGGAGCAAAAATAAATGATACAGAAACTAAAATAATAGAACAAATCAATGAAACCAGGAACTGTTTCTTTGAAAAGATCACCAAAATTGATAGACATTTATTCAAACTCATCAAAGAGAGACAGAGAGACAGAGAGAGAGAAAGGACTCAATTAAACAATATCAGAAATGAAAGAGGAGAAATAACTAACACCACATAAATGCAAAAGATTCTAACTGAATATTAAGAAAAATTATATGCCAAAAAATTGGACAACCTAGAAGAAACAGATAAATTTATAAAACTATATAACTTTACAAAACTAAGTTAGGAATAAGTAGAAAATTTGAACAGACTGATTACCAGCAATAAACTGAATCAGTAATCAAAAACTTCCCAACAAACAAAAGTCCAGGACCAGATGGCTTCACAAGTGAATTCTACTAAACTTTTAAAGAAGAATTAATATCTATTCTTCTCAAACTATTCCAAAAATATAAGAGGGATAAAAGCAACAGAAATCATTCTATGAGGATAGCATTACCCTATACCAAAGCCAGAAGGACACTCCAACAAAAGGAAACTACAGGTCAGTATGTCTGATTAACACAGATGTAAAAATCCTCAACAAAATATTAGCAAACTAAATCCAACAATACATTAAAAAAAATCATTCACCACAATCAAGTGGGATTTATTCCTGGGATGCAAAAGTGGTTCAAAATTCATAAATCAATCAACGTGACACATTGTATCAACAAAAGAAAGGATAAAAACCATATCATCGTTTCAATAGATGCAGAAAAAGCATTTGACAAAGTACGACATCCATTCATGTTAAAAACTCTCAACAAAGTAGGAATACAGGGAACATACATCAACATTTTAGAGGCCATATACGAAAATCTCATGGCTAATATATACTCAATGGTGAAAAACTGAGAGCCTTTCTCCTAAGGTCAGGAACAAGACAAAGATGTTCACTCTCACCAGTTTCCTTTCAACACGGTACTGGAAGTCTTAGCCACAGGAATCAGACAACAAAAAGAAATAGAAGGCATCCAAATTGGTAATAAAGATGTAAAATATTCACTATTTGCAGATGATATGAAACTATATATAGAAAACCCTGAAGAGTCTATGAAAAAACTACTATAACATATCAATGAATTCAGTAATGTCATAAAATACAAAATCAATATACAGAAATCTGTTGCATTTCTATACACCAATAATCAAGCAGCAGAATGAGAAATTAAGAAAACAATTCCATTTATAATAGCACTAAAGATAATAAAATACCTAGGAATTAACTCAACCAAGGAGGTGAAAGACCTATCCTCTGTAAGCTATAGAACATTGATGAGGGGTGCCTGGGTGGCTCAATAGGTTAAGCATCCAACTCTTGGTTTCAGCTCAGGTCATGATCTCACAGATCTCACTGGGCTCCGTGCTGACAGTGCAGAGCCTGCTTGGGATTCTCTCTCTCCCTCTCTCTCTCTCTCTCTGCCCCTCCTATGCTTGTGCTCTCTCTCTCATAATAATAAATAAATTAAAAAATTAAAAATAAAATAAAACATTGGTGAGAGAAATTGAAGGCAACACAAACAAATGTAAAGACATTCCATAGTCATGGATTGAAAAAGCAAATATTGTGAAAATGTCCATACTACTCAAAGCAACCTGTAGATTTAATGCAATCCTTATCAAAATAGCAACAACATTCTTCACATAACTAAAACAAACAATCCTAAAATTTGTATGGAACCACAAAAGACCTTGAAAAGCCAAAGGAATCTTGAGAAAGAAGAACAAAACTGAAGGGATCACACTCCCAGATTTCAAAATATACTACAAAGCTATAGTAAACAAAACAGTATGGAACTAGCACAAAAACAGATGCATAGATCAATGGAAGAGAACATAGACCCAGAAATAGATGCATGATTATATGGTCAATTAATCAACAAAGGAGGCAAAAATATGCAATGGGACTAAGAGAGTCTCTTCAACAAATGGTGCTAGGAAAACTGGACAGCAACATGCAAAAGAATAAAACTGGACCACTTTTTTTACACCATACACAAAAACAAACAAACAAACAAATAAATAAATACAACTCAAATAGATTAAAGAACTAAATGTGAGACCCAAAACTATAAAAATCCTAGAGGAGAGTACAGGTAGTAATTTCTCTGATATCAGCTATAGCAACATTTTTCTAGATATGTCCCCTGAGGGAAGGGAAACAAAAGCAAAATTAAACTACTTGAACTACATCAAAATAAAAAGCTTCTGTACACAATGGTAATAACCAGCAAATACAAAAGACAACCAACTGAACGGGAAAGGATATTTGGAAATGACATATCTGATAAAGGATTAGTATCCAACATACATAAAGAACTTACACACACACACACACACACACACACACACACACACACGAATAATAAAGAACTTACACAACTCAACACCCCCAAAAATAAACAATGAAATTAAAAATGGGCAGAAGACATGAACAGACATGTCTCCAAAGAAGACATACAGTTGCCAACAGACACATGAAAATCTGGTCAATGTCACTCATCACCTGGGAAATGCAAATCAAAACTACCATGAGATATCACCTCACACCTATCGGAATGACTAAAATTAAAAAAAAAAAAAAGATAATAAACAACAAGTGTGGTAAGAATGTAGAGAAAAAGAAAAAGGTACCTTTGTGCACTGATGGTGGGAATGCAAATAGAAATAAACTGGTGCAGCCACTGTGGAAAACAGTAGAGATTCCTCAAAAAGTTAAAGATAGAACTACCCTATGATCCAGTAATTTAACTGCTGAGTATTTACCCAAGGAATACAAAAAAAGACTAATTTGAAAAGATATATGCACTCCTATGTTTACTGTAGCATTATTTACAATATCCAAATAATAGAAAGAGCCCAAGTGTTCACCAACAGATGAATAGATAAAGAAAACATGGTGTATATATTCAATGGAATACTACACAGCCATAAAAAAGAATGGAATCTTGCCATTTGCAACAATATGGATGGAGCTACAGTGTACAATGCTAAGGGAATAAGTCAGTCAGAGGAAGACAAATACTATGTGACTTCACTCCTATGTGGAATTTAAGAAACAAAACAAGTGAAAAAGAAAGAGAAATCAAAAAACAGACTCTTAACTATAGAGAACAAACTCATGGTTACCAGTGGGGAGGTGGTGGAGGGATGGGTTAAATAGGTGAAAAGGAAAAGGATTAAGAGTACACTTGTCAGGATGAGTACTGTATAATGTATAGAACTGTTGAATCATTATATTGTACACCTGAAACTAATGTAATACTGTATACTGGGATTAAAGGTATAAGCTTTTATACCTCATTCCTAATGGCTGAAGGTAAAGAACAATAAGTTTATCTTTTAAAAGATGTTTTCATTTGTTCTAGACCACTTTATTATTGTACAGGTTTCTAAAAGATTATAAAGTGTACTCTCTACTCTCCAAGTCACGTTGACTTGATGTTCTCAATACAGTAGACCAGCATGATATTGGATGGAATGAACAGTAATGGTAAATGCCATAAGGCACTAGAGATAGTCTCTAGTCCTAAGTCACTTTGATTAGAGAGAAAAGAAATATAAAAATCAAATACCATCAGAAAATTGTATGTTGTACCTATCAACTTCACTGTAGGGGCAAAAAAAAAAAATGGAATACAAGTTTAGAGACAGGCAAGAGCATTGTAATTCAGACAGTTACTATATACCAACACATAAAGCCAGAATTATACACAGACTAAAACATAAATGAATGTGTTTATTATTCATGTATACTATGAATACAATCCAAAGAGTTTCCATATCAGCTGGAAGACTTGATACCACACAGCCATTTAGGAATCCAGACAAACAGATGCTTTGTCATCATCAACACATGCTTTCCTAGGTCTCCTCAGACTTTGATAAGCCATTAGGGGAAATTAATGTTTCATGTGTGCAAGTTCTATGAGTCTAAAGTGGCACACATCCCTTTCTCTCATATTGTATTGGCTGGGACTCAGTCACTTGCTATACCTATTATCAAGACTGAGAAATAAATTCTAGCCACAGGACTGATTACATAATTAACAGAACCCTGTTCAAAATGAAAATGGGGAATCCTTGTTTAAGAAGCAGGGAAAAAAGTGCTGTTAAAGAAACTAAAATATGAAGCGTTTACCCTTCTCTTATGGTCTCTGTCTCAATTTGCCATGGTGTTTTTTATTTGATTTTGAATGTCATTCTAAGTAAAGAATGAACATTTTCAATTATTAACATGAGTTTTGTCATTCATCCTTGTATTATGCATCTTGTGATGCAAATATGAGTATTTAAAATTCATATGTGAAATCACTAAATGCACTAAATTTGTTTTTTATAGCTTGTATAATTATATATATTTTGGTCTGAGCAGAACAATGGAAATATTGTGCAAAACAAACTCAACTCCTTTTATTTCACTTCTTGATACATTCTGCCAACACTCTATCTTTAGCTTACTAGTGAGTAAGAAGAATCAAAAGGAAAAGTCATCCTGGGTCACCCTATCTTTCCCTTTCCTTTCACATCATCATTTTCAGTGTAAGTGGTTAGGTAATGTAAGGAAGTAACATGAGTAAGAAATGATATGGTAGTGTTTCTTTGCCATTTATGTTTCTTAGAACATCACTGCCTTCTGCTTTCAAAGCAAGTTCAGGTTCAAAGGGTACCCCAAGGTGGTCTCTTAAGGTTGTCAGTGACCCCATCCCTTCGTCATAGATGTAACCCATTTGCCTTGTACTTGCTCTGAGTCTCACTGAATTCCTACACATGGAGGATGCATTGGAATTCTGTGCTCATGAGGCAATGCAAACACTATATGCAAATGGTCAGTAAGGGACAGTGAATGTACATTATTGTGTATAGTTCTCCTGTACATCCTTGCTTTACCGTCCCACTGGACTTCAGCTATAAAACACATGGTCAAGAATAAAATTATTAAGAAATTTTAGGATGATGACAGCAGAGCATTAAACCAAGCACAGGGCCCTCTGAGGATGGTGTCCAATGAAACTGCACAGGTTGCACAGTCCTGAAGCCAGCCTTGTGTTGAGTACCCAGAAAAAAGAAGAATTTGGTTTTCTGAAAGGAATGTTTTGTAAAAGAATTAATGCTTGAGAAAATCTAGGTCATAAGAAGTACGGTTTCTGTGGTTTATTTGTCATTTACAATTATGGTAGTCATACACCAATATATATGCTAATATATACAATATATATGCCAGAGTTTTGTTTTGTTTTCCTAATCTGTATGAATCAAAGACAACCTCAGTAAACCTTATGGAAATGACCTATGGTCTAATCAAACCTAACTACAGACATGATACATTACTCCTTTCTATCACATCACTATGTGGTTACCTATCCATTGTTTGATTATTCCAAGCAGTGGGGAACTTGTTTATTCTCAAGCAGGCATTTCATTTGCAGAAAGTCCTCAACAAAGCAATCAGCATCAAATCCAGTGTTATAAAAGTGTTAGACTCATATTTTCATGGCATAAAGCACTATTCTCTGATAAAAATTAGACTAAGACATAAAAATATTGTCTTCCATTCATGATTACTGATACACAATTTAATAATTTCCCAATGAGGAGGTATCCTGGCCAGGAGACAGCTGGGGACAGGCGAATGAGCCTGCAAAGCCTGTGGTCTCTGGTATATCATGTCTTGCATTTTGATGGGCTGGTGAGAGACAATGTCAGCAAAAGAAAATGAACACTGTAGAGTTTAAAAACATCTAAATTCAAATCTCAGTTACACAGCTTGTTCCAGGCCACTAGCTACATGATGGTAAAGTAGAAACTTAAGCTCTCTGAGTCTCTATTTCCTCATCGGGAAACTAAGAACAATAGCTACTTCACAGGAATGTTAAAAGAATCAGACAAATCAGGTGAGTTGACATAGATCAATGTTCTTTATAAATACAAGGTGTTATACAAATATAAATATCATTAGACCTTCCAGTACTTAAAGTACACGAGTGAATATAAAATCAGCTGGAGATGAGAGAATAATTGACTAAAAGCAGTGCAAGATATACAAAGAATGAAGAAAACAGTGAAACAAACATCATGAGGAGAAAATGTTCTGCCGTCTACATTTATTAAGAGTAATATCTTTATACCCAATTTTATGCTACATGTTGTCAGAATTTAGAAAGTAATAATAAAACAATAGAAAAACTGATCCTAACCTTACCAAGTGCTTCCTATTACAATTTTGAGGCAGAAGACCTGGTGGTCTTATTATTTATGTGACTTGTTCTGTGATTTTGGTTAAGGATATGGCCAATTTGAGCCTCATTTTCCTCCTCTGTAAAATGGGAATGATAAATTTCTATCTTCCCAGACTTTCCGGACTAATGCAAATTAATTGAGGAAGCATCTATGAAAATATACTATGAACATGTGAGCTATTAGGGTGATTCTGTTCACAGATGGGCTGGTACAAATATCGATAGGGTAACAATTCATAGGCTCCATCCACCAGGAGTTGGAAAGCTGTGTTACTACCTATTGATGAATGAGGGAGCAGCAGAGCAATAATCAGGATAAAGTATCTTTGGGAAACCATATTTGTTTCCCTATAGAAATTACAATTTAGGTTTTAGCTCAAGAAGAGAGTCTGAGATCTGATGCCATCAGGCTACATTAGAGAGTTTCAGATCCCCCATAGAAGCTTGGAACTCATCATTTCTATTTGACAAATGCAGCCATAAACCTGAAACAGGAGAGGCAGACATAATTAAAGACTAAATGACTGTTCTTTAATGAGAAACAATTTCTGTTTTGACTCCAACAGCCTTGAATGTTGCCTTGAATGTTAAACTCCTTGAGTCGCCAAGGAGTTTAATTTGAAAATACAATTCAGGTAGAGAAATGGTGATTTCAATAGAAGCATTATCACCCTTTAGGTTCCTTTTAAATCTAATTCTTAAACCTCCCCCCAGTGAATGGGATGATGATAACAGCAAATTCACAGTACATGGACTCTTGGGTTGTTTGTTTGTTTGCTTGTTTACATGTTCATTGTGTTTGTTTGCTGCATAGCATGCTCCCTTTCCCTGGAAACACCACACCTATTTCCTTTAATAGAATTGCCTCTGTGCAGCCTTGGTGAATCTTATATAAATTATTATTTCTTTCATGAAGGGAAGGGTGGGCAGTTCATGATTCAAGCTTGGCCAATAAGACATTGAGTGTAAAGACAAAGGGTTCTTAAAGATGGCTGGACCTGACTCCTCCTGCAGTGTTATCTGATGAGACTGTGATTAACTCTTGCTACCTGATTTCCCAAAAGCTCTCGTTTATAAACTCTTCCCACTGTGGTTCCTCAAATGTTCCTTTGGTTCTGTGAGTCAACTCATACATTTTCATTAAACAACCTCTGTTTCAATTAACTAGAATGGGTTTCTGTTGCTGGAAACCAAAACCAAAACAAACACTCAAAAATAAACAAAAACAAAAATGCAATGATATCCCAACCTTGTAGAGCTCAGAGCGAATTATTTCATTCAACTATAAGACTTGTGGGAATAAGCAAGTTGTTCAGATTTATTTTCCATTGTGCCTTTAACAAAGGAGACAATTTGAAAGTAAATCTACCCACCTTTACAAGGCAGAAACTCCATCTCTTCTCAGTTTCACAAAGGAAAAAGCACTCCTTGATGGCATTTAGACCTGCCAAAAACAGAAATTTTGGTGTAGTCCATTTATCTATCTTTTTATTACTGTTTCATTGCTTGTGCTTTTAATGTCATATTGAAGAAATCATTGCTAAATTGACTGATCCACTGTCATGAAGCTTTCTCTTTTTTCTTCTAAGATTTTTATAGTTTTAAGTCTTGCATTTAGGTCTTTGATTCACTTCAAGTTAGTTTCTGTACAGGATGTAAGGTCACAAACAGAAATTTAAACTTTATTATCCAAGAAATCTTGGCATCACTTGGTGGAAGTTCTAACCAAGGTAGTTTACAGAATCAGAATCTCTGAATGGGAGAGAAGAGTGTAAAGGAATAACTAAAGGCATAATGTAAGGAAAACTATGGGTTTGGTAAAGTGTGCTTTGGGTACCATCCCACTTTGTTTATGGCAACTCTTTCTGCCCATCTAGCACTCAAAGCCAGTCCTCATCCATATCCTTCAAGATACTACTCTTTTCAAACTTCCAACCAAATACCACCAAGGTATATGCTGGGAAAGAGAGCTGGCCTTTGTGGAGTACCTACTGCATGCCAGAAACTACTGTATGATCTCATTTCACAGCATCTGAACAAAGTTTGCTCATGTCTATCCTATATATGGTTCCATCTGCACTCAAATGAGGAATTCAAGACTAAAAACCTTTCAAATCCATTTATTCCTTCACTCATTCATTCATTTAGTCTTGCTTCCTGATAACTATTGAGCACCAACTATGCACCAGGCACCATGCTAAAATTTAGAAATATAGCTATTAACAAGCCCACAAAGAACTCAATACCTAATGTGGAAGGCTGAGATAATGCAAGTGATTCATTTAATAACTTCAAAGAAATCCTTGAGAACAGCAGGTTTGCAAATTGATATCTGGGAGTAAGCAACTCCTTAGCCAAAACACCTTGGGTCTATACCTCATAAGATCTTATTCATGAGGTCATTCCACATTCTTCTTAGGTCACTTATGATGCATATAATGTGATTTGAAGCCATAGTGTTTTGAATTTTGATCAGATGAGAGACCAGCTGGTATAAGGACAGGAGAAATGATAGCACATTGTCCCCTCTGGTATCTAGCAGCAATTCAATTGTGTCTCATTCTCACCTCCTCTCTCTCATCAAAAGATAACTGTCCATTAAAGTCCAATAAAAACAAATACAAAAGTCCATTTTTTTGCTAACTTCAAACAGGGCCACAGATGTTACTTGCATGAATGCCTAATAAATTGCTGACTTTCCACAATTTTGCCACCCTGACTTTGTCCACACGTTTTCCAGTTGCAATCTCAGGCATTATAAGAACATGTCCTGATTCCCATATTTTAAAGCAATTGTATATTTACGATGTAGGTTGCATATGGTTTCATGAAAATTTTTGCCTGTGGTAGAGGATGAAAATTGCCCTTTATTGAGGTTTTAATTTTTTTTTAATTGAGATTTCTGTTGTTGTTGTTGTTGTTGTTGTTGTTGTTGTTGTTCCTGTTCCTCTGTTTCTTTCTGTTATGGTAAGTTTTTGATTAGGAGATTTGGTTTGGTTTGCTGAGGGCTTTTCTCAGGAATTTCACAGTCCACCTCCAGGAGGTGGTGTCTTTCAGCATTTCCCATATGTCAATCCTCTGTCAACTTAGGACAAAAAATTAAAATTGAACCAGATGACTCACTTTTATCAGAAAATGAGCTACACTTTAAGCCTAACTTCTGTTAACTCCACTGGGAAGGGGGAGGTAAAAGTCTGTGAAGAAAGGTTTCTTAGAGACAACGAAAGATATCTAAAGTGGATCAACAGGACAAGCACACCCATACCTCGTGTTTTCTGACACGAACAGACACTTTTGCAGCACAATAGCTTATATTCACAAGATGTCGGGCTATTGAAAGATTTCTTCAGACTTTTTGAAATCTCTCTCTAATGAGAAATTAAAGCTAAAAGAGTGATAGTATCAGAGAGATTTTTTTTCCCCTCGTTTCTTTAGCTTGAGAAACAAAATCCCTGAATACTCTTTTGTGATTGGACTTATTGACCATTTCTGGAGGCTCAGGGGAATTTCTTTACATGGCTGTTTAGAAGACTCAATTCAGGTGGGGAAGGTTGAGACCTGTCAGCTAACCCATCCTCCCTCAGGGAGCGTTCAAAAGGAAGAAGAGAGTGAACACTGATACCCAGCACTTAGGAAGTGCTATTCACCTGGGTTCAGAGGTTGCTTTACCTCGACAATACCTATTTTCATTTATTGAGCAACTGCACTCCATGAGGCACCTGATCAAGCACTGACCCAACTGAGATTTCAGCTCCTAAATCATAAAAAGGAGGCAGAAAGCACAAAGGTAGAGATAGATGAGAACATGCAAATGTAATTCACCTAATCATCCAGGAGTCCTAGGTAAGCCATAGGGAGCCCACATTTTGTCTCCTTCTCAAAGATGCAAGTATAAATGACCCACTGTAGAAATTCAGCTTACTTTTCTTCCAAGTAGATAAGCAGGCAACCATGCAGCAGCCTGATTTGTGGAAATCTAACATATTACAACTCAAATTCATGCATGCCCTCAGAATACATTTACAATTCTAAGGCTTCTTGTCTTCGAATCAGTGATATGACCTAGTGTCTGGGGCCTACTGTGTGACCGGGAAAGACCCTGACTGTCTCATTCATCATTATGTCCCCATACCTGGCACTGTGCCTAAAACACAGTAGAGTCTTGATAAGCGGGTGATGAATGAAGGAAAGAAAAAGGGAAAGTAAATTAACCCCAAATTATTAACAATATGTGCTGTATGTCACTTTTTTCTACTTAATCAGGATTCTGTTGGTTTCTGTTTTGACTTACCATTTTGTCTAATATGATAAAATGGAAGTTTGGATGTTAAGGAGTGTTTCTCTGTTTTGATTTTTAGATTAGGGCTGAGGGCAGACATCATAAATGTGGTATTTTTGTCCCTCCCGCTGTTAGCCTCCAGCAGGACTTTCAGCTTCCCTCTATTCCTCTTCTCATGTTATCTCTTCTTTCTGCCCCAACAATGTAAACAGGCCCATTTTTTTCAGAAGGAAAAACCTTATATAAGAACACAGCTATCAGCACCTATTGGGCAAACACCTCCATGGGCCAAAGCAGTAACAGAACACAGGTGATGTTCTGGCCACCTCTCTTCTTCCACTGCTTCGGCACTCTGGGGACTCACCTGTTTATCTCAGGGGAGTAAGGCAACTACCAGAGCCTGCTTCCCCTTTTTCTCATTCCGTGTCCCCTACCTTTCCCCTCCCTCCTCTACTTTTTCATGCTCTTTCCTTTCTTTCTCCTTCTTCCTCTTGGCCAGAGTGATTGCATCTGTTCTCAGGCATTCCTCTTCTCCCAGGAGGCTAGGTAGCACAGGCTGGTGCAGCTATCTTTCCTAATCTCTGTTGCTCACCTCCCCTAAGTTGTTTACCTCATTCACATCAAAGCATGAGAGACTTAGGTGGCTATCCTAAAGATGAAATTTAGATTTCCTTAAGCCTCTCCTTCACAAAAATCTCTGCCCATCAAGCTGCCATGATAGCATGCTCTCTTCTTAACTTGCTCAATATTCTATCATTTCTTCCCTGAAGCAACACTGTAGAAGCCGATTATAGAAAGGTCCATGCGATCTGTGATGGAAGGATGGACTGCTTAATAGATTACTTCAGTGTCAACCAATATAGTATACTGGTAAATAGAACAGACTATGGAGTCAGACTGCCTGACTTTTAATCTCAGATCTTTATTTATTAGTATTAATATTTTGAGCACATCCCTCTTTATTTATTAGCATTAAGACTTTGAGCACATTTCTAGGGGTGCCTTGATGGCTCAGTAGGTTAAGTGTCTGACTTCAGCTCAGGTCATGATCTCACAGTTTGTGCGTTTGAGCCCCGAGTCAGGTTCTGTGCTGACAGTTTGGAGCCTGGAGCCTGCTTCAGATTCTATGTCTCCCACTCTCTCTGCCTCTCCCCTGCCCCCACCTCTGAAAAATAAATAAACATTAAAAAAAAATTTAAAAAGGACTTTGAGCATATTTCTCAGGTTCATCATTTGTAAAAGGAAGATAACTATAATACCTATCCTAAAGAGTTGTTGTGATCATTAAATAAGCAGTTAGATAGAAGATAGATAGATAAATAGATACATAGATACACAGATAATAAAGAATAGTCCTTCACATTTGGAAGCTGACTTGGCACTCACAGGTAAGACCTGTTACTGTCCTGTTGGGCATAAAAAATCTCAAAGAATACTAACTTCAGACAAAGTTATTCTGAGACCATGAGAGAGTAAGACAGAGCATAGCCACTTCATAATTTTGTCTAAGAAAAGACAAAAACAAGGTCACTGTGCTGCTCATAAAATGCTAAATATCCCCTACACACACCACCCTTGGCTAAAATGAGTGACTGCTACTTCTTTACCAATGACAGCTTTACTCTGGCTCCAGTCTCCACTCCCCAAAGACAAGATTTAATGAGATACTCGATCATAAAATTGCCCCTGCTTTTTGACAGCATTCAATTTAGCAGAAATTCCAGCTTTCTTAGACCTTCTCCCAAATCTCTCAATTGGATCCTAAATTCTTTAAGTTTTTTCTAACACCCTACTGTTGAGACATCCTACCGTTCCCTTCTCATGTTCTCGCATGTTCTCCCTTTTTGGCAACTAGTAATAAACTCAACTTGTTCAGCTTCTGGTGTTCCTGTGGTCTTTGGCTGAAGGGCACTGATGATAGATGGATGAGAGGCACAGAGAAGGATAGCGCCTGCTCGGCCTGCTAGGCATATCACACGAAGTGTTTTAAAGTCTTTCCTAGCACTATCATTATCCATACCTTGAGAATATTAAGTACAGGACAGGGAAATCATGTGCAACATAAGAACCAAGAAGGAGATTCGGAAGGTCAGGCCTATCAATCAAATAATAAGAATAAAGCATGTGTCTAGGACAGAAAGTCAGTACCAAGGCAATGAGACAACTGGGTAAGCACCGAAGAGCAGAGAGGCATTTTTGGTCAATAAACAGAGCATACTAGAAGTGGTAACACAATGCCTCGCACATAGAAAGCACACAGAAATGTAGCTATTTTTTTCATCATTTTCATCAAATGTTCAGGAAACCACTTGGAAATAAGATGATGCTGGCCCTCTGTTTATATGGTAGGAGTCCATAAAGGACAAGAACACTCTTTCTACCCGAAACAGTACATGACTAAGTACCTGGAGGTTCTCCTTTCAGAAAGCTCTTGGCATTTATGTCTGTAACTGGAAAGCACAAATATGTTTTTGCACAGCAACCATATCACTGTCATTTGGCATTCTGTGGTACGGCCCGTGACAGCCATTTGCAGTGTAAATTCGAGTCACATCCCAGCAATTTTGCTATCACTCTTACTGTAAAGTCACCTTGCAGGTTTCCTCTATGAGGCTCTGCTTATTTTTCAACTTTATTGCTAAGCTGATTTGTTTTCCATTTGCTTATTGATGAATTGCACTGTTAACCAGAAATATTTGTTCACTGGCTAGTAGCAAGCCCAGGGAATCTTTGCAGGACAAACCTTACCAGCTGGCAGGAGTAACAGGCAAAACTCATGTGGATCCAGCTCACATCGCTCATTCCACAGCCTGTGTTCCAGGCACTTATCAATTTATTCCACTGATAAGAATGGCAAGCTCACAACAGTCATGGGGAGAGGAAAACAATATATCTCTGTCCATTATTTATTCATGCCCAAGCCACATGGATGAAAAATACTAGCCATTAACACCAGAACAGCAATCTTTTATGATAATTGTGCCATTGCTTTCTGTACCATTCATTCCATAGTGTACTGCATACAGCAAAAAATGGTAGTTTGGTAATTAGTTCTCAGCGACTCCTCCAGAGTGTAGGAGTAGAGATCAGAGTTTCTGGCTTCTCATGTCAATATTGTTGGTCTCAAATAAACACATAGGGTAACTCACTTCACATTAGTTGCCAAGATTAACAGGAAAAAAAAATTCTATTGCTTTCGCATCCCTCCAAAAAATACTCACTGTTAATATCTTAATGTATTTTAAATATTTTTAACGTCCATGGTTTGTTTCACACGTAAACATTTTTTTTTTCAACGTTTTTTTATTTATTTTTGGGACAGAGAGAGACAGAGCATGAACGGGGGAGGGGCAGAGAGAGAGGGAGACACAGAATCTGAAACAGGCTCCAGGCTCTGAGCCATCAGCCCAGAGCCCGACGCGGGGCTCGAACCCACGGACCGCGAGATCGTGACCTGGCTGAAGTCGGACGCTTAACCGACTGAGCCACCCAGGCGCCCCACACATAAACATTTATATATACATATGTGTGTATATGTACGTGTAGTTGTATTTTCATCATACATACAATTTTAAGAAAAACGTTTTCCCCATCTAATATATATATTCTGGCCATATCTTCCAAGTGTTTGGCTGGAAACTCAGGGATTTGCTTTTTCTTCATATGCTTATTCCTCTTTTGTATTAAAAATGCAAAAGAGGGGCACCTGGGTGGCTCAATCAGTTAAGCGTCCAACTCCAGCTCGGGTCATGATCTCATGGTTCACGGGTTTGAGCCCCACACCAGGCTCTCTGTTGTCAGCACAGAGCCAGCTTTGGATCCTCTCTCCTCCTCTCCCTATCCCTTCCCCACTTGTGAGCCTGTGCATGTGCTCTCTCTCTCTCTCTCTCTCTCTCAAAAATAAACATTAAAAATATATATTTTTTTAAAACGCAGAATTTTACTCTGCCCCTTTCATAATGTGTTATATCCCCAAAATACATGCAGTTTTGTTTCATTGTTTTTGTTTGTTTGCTTGTTTGTTTGTTTGGTTTGTTAGTAGATCTCATCCTTACATCAGCGATAGCTCCTGTTTCTCAAAAGACATTACTTAACGACATCCCGGAGAAAAATCACTCACATAATTGCCAACACAGCAGTAGCAATTTCAGTACTGAAATCTTGTATTTTTGTGTGTGCCATTGTTTAAAGGAGGATAGTGTTGGCTAAATTTCCACATGGGTAGGCAAGACCTGGAGAGATCCTGTAAGGGACACATGGAGAAACACTTATATCAAATAAGGTAGAGATCACAGTGGGAGATAATGTGCAAAGACTGGAGGGTTGGGGGGGATGTGCAAGGAAAAAGGTAGAACTGAAGAATAATTTATCAAAAAGAAATCTAACAACCCAAAGGAACACTGTAGCTTGTTACACAGGTTCCCATGACTGGAAAGGATTAGAAAAGTTCCTGTATAATGAAGGGGCAATTAGAGTGAGTTTAAGGCAGCCTTCTTATTTATGATTGAGCAAGGTCAACGTGATTAAGTCTCTTCCATTATTTATAAGTTTGTATGTAATTACTATAAATTCTAGGTGTTTTGTATATTATAATAGACCTCAAAGTAATGTTATTTTAGATCCTCTTGATGTGTGCATCTGTTCCCCCCAAAATTTCAGTCATTAAACCAAAAATACACACAGTATACTCTGACACTAATCAACAGAAAGAGCAAATAATTTTTGGCAGACTCAAATTTTTTCAAAAAGTGTACAGGATAATGAAAAGCATAGTCACTTTCATTCTCTATCCTTTGCTTATGGAAAACAATTTATATATTTATTTTTAGAGAGAAAGAAAGAGAAAGTGCAAGTGGGGGATGGGCAGAGGGAGAGAGAGAATCTCAAGCAGACTCCATGCCCACTGCAGAGCTAGATGCTGGCTCGAACTCACAACTGTTAGATCATGACCTGAGCCAAAATCAAGAGTCAAAAGTTCAAGCAACTGAGCCACCCAGGCGTCCCTGGAAAACAAATTTAAAAGCAGTTTACATCAAACTCTTGACTTGAATCTTTTTTGGAAATGTCTCTCTTGGTGGCCACTTATAATTTAACACACAACTCTTAAGATTATTGTCAATGTTTGTGACTAAATGAGTCAATTGTTCAATCAGCTACAGCACTGAAATGTAGGCATGAACAATGAAGGAGCGCTCTCCTCCAAATTTGCATGACTAACATTTCCACTTTGATGGGAGAGTTAGCTTATAGCATCTGTTTCAGACACATGAAAATTCAATTAAACTATCAGCTATCAGAACTGCCGTGGAGCAAATATCAACATAGGAAACCATGACCTAATTATATTATGAATTTTAAACCAGAGATTAAAGCTACATTCCAAGTTAAGTCACACTGACTGACTCATTTCCCAGAAAGCTAACAAATATTTTTGAAATAAAATATTCTCTGGAAATATAGGCAAAGGAGAATCTTCTGTAATATATTACTAGTTTTTTTACTAGTTTTTTACCAGATCCTTCTAAAAATACAATTTATTATTATTTATTACTATTATTATTTTGAGAGAGAGAGTGTGCAGGCAGGCATGAACGAGGTTGGGAGGAGGGTGGGGAGGGGCTGTGGAGCAGAGAAAGAAAAAGACTATTTTAAGAAGGCTCCAAGCCCAGCACAGAGCCCAAAGCAGGGTTTGATCCCACAACCCTGGGATCATGACCTGAGCTGAAATCATGAGTTGGACCCTCAAGCGACTGAGCCACCCAGGCACCTCTAAAATACAATTTATTATTAACAAATTTAAAGCTTTAGTAAAAGAAGCTCAGACATTGGAGCAAGAGACAAGAGGTTAAATTGGAAGACTGAGCAAAAATTTCTACAGTTTTGCCCTAGCTAATAAGAAGGACATTGAATCAAGACTTTGACAGCCTTGAAACTCTATTCACACTAGCTCTGACTACAAAGGAAAGCAGATGTGCTATGTGTGAGATCAGAGAAATGGTAGATCCTAGCATGAGGGAATCTACCCAGGCAGAGCTAAAACTAGACAGTCTGTGTGAAGACATGCCACCATACTGGGAGTTTCTTCCATTGGAACTTAGCTAAGGAGTTCAAAAGAGGTTACCTGTCACTCTTCCTATTTAAATTATACATGTAGTTTGGTCACAGAGGCATTCAGCCAACACGAGGAAGTGGAAGCCTTAGAACAAGACAGAGCACCAGAGGCCGGCCACCATGCTCACTGAATATACCAAGTAGAGTCTTGCCTACCAAGTCTCAGACATGGAGTCCTCTCATCCTCCCTGACCTACAGTACTTATGAATTCTACCTTATTTACTGATTGATGTTCAAAATTGTTTAGTCTCTTCCTAAAACAAATGACTAAAATAGTTACCTAAGGACAAAAGATTTTATGAAGTGACAAGTCTCAACCAGACAGAGTCTTATTCAGTATTAATCAAGCAATAAGACCACGAGTGTCACTATTGTACATACTCATCTTATGTCCCCAGTGTTCCAGCCACACTGGACATTTTACATTGCTCAAGCACATACGTTTGTCTCCATCCCCAAGCCTTTGCTCATGCTGGCTGCTCGTCCTATGCCAGATATGCCCCTGTGCATCTTGTGTAGCCGGTCAATTCCCAATCTCGCTTTAATATCTAATTAAAATGTCTAACAGCACACTGTTACCTCACAAACTCTCTTATAGCCCCTCGTATACTGTATTTTGACATATATTTGTCCCTGTGCTTTTTTGATTGTGAACTCAGTGACAAAAGAGATCTAAGAAAGATGAATTAATTCATGTGATAAGGTCCTCTACAGAAGAATCTTTAATTGCTCTGGCCCTTAATTAGGGTAGGAGTATCTGGGGGAAGAAAAAGGACTTACTTCTATTTCCTTGCCTAGACCCTTTTCTTAAGAATGAGGAGATCAAGCTCCCATTCCACCAAGGAATAGGAGCAAATACACAGGACGGTCCATTATACAAACTGGATACATGTGAGGGGGAAAGCACAGTTAATACTCACAGAAGTACTCATGTGTTCAGTTTACTTCCAAGGACACAACACCATGGAAATGAAGACTGCAGACTAAATCCAGACTATTCACTCTGGGGAGTTTATCAGAGCTATAACAGACACTGGTTGATACCTATAACAATAACCTAAGGATGAAGTCTGAGCCCTGGGTCAAACAGAATCTTTAAACTTTGTGATCATGGCACACAGAACTGGATAATAAAAGTTTGTGCCTACTTCAGAACTGTTAACAAGAGCTAATGAAAACTTTTAGCATTTTTCCATTCCTGTATCATTCCATATTGTCCCATCTAGTATTTGTAAGTCATTAAAAGAGTTGAACTGACAGAACAAAGCAGTTACCAGATTTCAATGGAAATAGATTAGGGAAAGTGAGAGACCTACCATCTTCATGGAGACACTAATATTTTTTTCTGCCTACATGTTCATGGCAAATCCTATTTGAAATAAGATCCCTGTAGCCAGCAAGCATGTAGGTGGGTTGTGGGAATCTTAGCAATCATTAAACTCCATATGCTTCCTCACTGCTGCTCATGTACATTGTATTTTTGTTACTAGGCAATTTTTTTTCATTGAAGGAAAAGTGACTCTAGCTCCATGCAATTTTTAATATGTAAAAACCCAGAAAAAAGATCATTAAGAATTTGATAAAAATTCTTGTAAATATATGATATCCTGGGGCACCTGGGTGGCTCAGTTGGTTAAGTGCCCGACTCTTGATTCTGGCTCAGGACATGATCTCAGAGTTCATGAGATCAAGCACTGACAGCACAGAGCCTGCTCGGAATTCTCACTCCCTTTCTCTCTACCCCTCCCCTGCTTGCTCTCTCTCAAAACTAAAATAAATAAACATTTAGAAAAAATAAATGAATAAACATATGATATCCTGGTTTTTTTCTTATATATCTTTGATTACAGAGAGTTGTCTACATTCTCAGTCTATTATCCCTTTCCTCCCAATCTCTCTTAAACCCCACTCTACTCAGGGTTTTGCTCTGTCTTCCTCCATTCTTCTCAAAGTAACCAATGTGACCTCCATGTTTCTATGGAGCTAGTGGGCAATTCTTAGTCTTTATCTTATGGATTTGCCAACAATGTTAGATACAGCTGATCCCTTTCTCCTCCTTGATATACTTCCCTCACCTTGCTTCCCGAATGCCACCCTTCCCTTGTGTTCCTTCTTTTTCTCCTTTGCTAGCTACTTTTCCTCACCAGCCTTTATCATTGGAGTGGTTCAGGTGTTTATCAGCCTTTGCTCCTCTTCCCCTCTCTATTTGCACTCATTCCTTTGGCGATCTTACCTAGTCTCTTGAGTTCTATGTACCCTCTGCATGCCAATGAGTCTCAAACATGCACAAACATTGCAATCATGGCACAAAATTCTTTCCCAAAGTCCAGACTCATTTATCCCCTGCCTATTCAACATCCCCCCTACATGTGTCTAATAAAAACGTCATGTTTAACATGTCTGCAGCTAAATCTTTGATCTTCTCCCCCAAATCTATTTTATCTTCAGCCTTCTCTCTCCCTGTTGTTAGCAATGCCATCTGTCCATTTGCTCAGGCCAGAACTTAGAGGCGTCTTTGACTGATTTCTTTCTCTGGCTCCCACATTCAATTAATCAGCCAATCTTTTTGGCTCTACCTTCAAAATATTAATCCAGAGAAACAATCATTCTAGAAATATCTACAGGGAACAAAAACATTGTTCATGGGACTGAAATATAATTTAAGAATCACTCCATGCCCATGCTTGCATGGATTTCTATGCCATGTAATGAACCCAGTAAACAAACTGCATATGGCAACTGAAACTATTGTTTTTGTTTCTTCTCTGAACATACTAAGCAAAAGAAAATTAAGTTTTGGTTTAATCTCTGCTTTATTTTTTTCTAAATATCTTTCTTCACTGATGCTAATGTACCACAGCTAGTTCATTATTAGAAATTGACTATTTTTTTCTCCCAGAAGAGCATAACACTATTCATTTGGAACTCCAGAGAGCCTATTAATACAATTTAAGGTATGTGAGGATAATCAAGGGCATATCATTTTTAGCTTAGTGTGCTTGCCAGGTAATTAGTAAGAAAGAAATCATTCGTTTCCATCTCTTACTACTGATGTATTTCTCCTTTCTCTCTTTCTTGTTTCCTGTTTTCCCTGTATATATAAAACACATTTTTCATCAGATAGGGGTACACAATTAAAAACAGTGGATAGTAACAAATTCACCTCCATGTTCTAATCTATTCAGCTAACATACACGATATGCCAGGCACTTTGCTAGGCACTGGAGATTCAACAGTGGTCAAGGCAGATGTAGCTTCAGTCTCTCAGTACAACTTAGTCTAGGGACAGCTACAGTCAGAGAAATAGTCTATTTACTACAATTGAAGATCTGCTGAGATAGGTGAGGACCAGAGTGTCACAGGAACGCTGACTTGAGCATTTCAGCAATGGCCTCTAAGAGAAAGCAACTTGCAAGGTATGGTCTGAAGGATGAGTAGGAAGAGTCCGTTTGTCAGGGAGGAGAGACTACTGTTTTAAGGAAAAGGAATGTCACATGCAAAGACCCAGAGGTGAAAGAACACTAAAACACACTGGAAGTTCAGAGTGTTCAAAGAAGCGGTAAGGAAAAGAAACAAACTTGGGCCAATTCTAAGAGAAGGCAAAGGGCCTGCACTTGATAGTAAGAACTGCAGAGAAACCATCTCAGTCTGCTCAGTCTGCTGTAACAAAACTACCAGAGACTGGGGGCTTAAACAACAAGCACTTACTTCTCATAGTTCTAGAAGCCAGGAAGTTCAAGATGGACGCACCTACAGATTTGGTGTTTGGTGAGGGCCCATTTCCCATTTCAGAGATGACCATCTTCCCTTTGTACTCTTACGTGGAAGAAGCTTCAGGGGAGCTCTCTCCCTTTTTATAAGGGCCCTCATTCTATTCATGTGGGTTCCACCCTCATGGCCTAATCACCTCCCAGAGGCCCTAGCTCCAAATATCACCACGTGGGGTCAGGATTTCAACATACGAATTTGGGGGACACACAAACACTCAGTCTCTGGAAGAAACCTTAAACCTGAAAGTGAACAACCCAGTTGTGTTTCAGAAAGATAACTCTCACGTCACTGTAAAGAAGACACAAACAAAGGGGCAAGATTAGAAGTAGGAAAACAGGTAACAGCTAACATAATCTTGGAGAGAAATGATGGTGGTCCGAACAAAATGAATGAGAATACAGATAGAGATAACAAACAAGAGAGACCCCACAAATTTGGATCATTGCCAAATAAAAGTGTGGCTATCTAGGGGATTTTAAATTCTAGCACATTCCCTCAGCAGCACTTGTGGAGCACCTATTATCAAAACAGGCATACCATTATCTGGAAACTAAGACCCAAGGAAATTAATGAAATTAATTAAAGTCACACAGATAATTACTGGTATAATAGAGTCTAGTATAGGTCTTCCAGTCCAGTGATTACAGCTCAATGTTTTATATGTAACAATGCTCAAGCTATCTCAATAAAATGAATTCGTATCTATCCATCCAAAATGATACAAAAGCAAGGTTAGGAACTACAATGTTTAAAGTGAGTTTAATTCTGATCCTTATAATTCGCATTTTAGAAATGTAATTTGGTTGCACACCTTCCCTCAAACAGTTTAAGTCCCTTTGAATTAGGCTGTATGTACAACTGTATCTCCAACCAAGAAGAGCCTAATATTGTTTGCCAGAGACTGCCTCCAGCCATGCCACTCAATTTGGTACAGCCATCAGCAGACAAATTTATCACATACATTAACCTGCTGCCTTGAGTGGAAGGTTACTGAAATAATGACTAGGAGTATCAAAATCATGAATAAAATATGGGAATTGGGATTGCAAGTTATAAAGTTCTCTTATCAAGTCTGCAGACTAAATGTGCTCTCAGAGGTGGTGCTCCCACCTCGGGTGACATAGATGAATGATGACACTTATTTTAAAAAGAGAGAAGAGCAGATTCGCACCTTAGGTTGAATTTTGTTGGCGTTGTTATCAGTTGGATCCAAATAAAATGTGTTAATTTTTCTGTGTTTTCTCAGAGTTCACTTGTGAAAATGGAGATGTCTCATGGAGACGAAAATAAGAAAAAAGTGAAGATAAAATAGGTCTTTTCAAGAGACAGAAGCATGGCAAGTAAAAAGAGAGGATATTTGGGCTAAAATCAAATTCTTCTTTGGACCAAGATATAGTCTTAGTTTTCTTAGACAGAGTGAGGCATGGAAAATACAAGGTAATTTGTTGGGATTATAAGTGGTAGGTGGAGAAGAAACTGGAGTATTGCCCTGTACAAAGTGGTGGGGCGGGGGTGGGGGTGGGGGTTAAGTTTAACATATAGAATGTATGTTTAGACTCCTGGGTTGAATTACCTAGATAAGCTTTGACAAAGCTGTTAAGTATTTTTTAACAATTCTGCCAAATCTCTCCAAATTCAGTCATGATTTAAACACTACAGAGAAGCTAGCAATTTCATACGGCACCAAGTCTTACCGAAAGAGTCCAAAGTAAGCCAAATTTGACTGACCCTTGCCAAGAACCTCGCAGAGGTTTTAATCACAAGAAGGTCTACTGGAGATCAGCCCGACTTCCTGAGCAATTCTGTAGTGTTTCACCTGGGAATCGTCTTTTGTTTGCAAGTCAGTGCTGGGTAAATTTCTATTTGGGGGGGGGGGGGGAATTCACCAATCCTTACTTATTTTGAAAGTGTGATTATTCATCTTTGAATTTGGATCTTTGTACTTAGTAAAGAAAACAATCAGGCAGGTACAATAATCACGTGCATAAAATGAGAAAGAATGTTTGTATTTCTCTAGGGAACTAAATGCTTGCAAGCACTTTAAAAGCACCCCTTTGTACATTAACATAAGAATGTCAGAGTCAACTCAAAGAGAAATGTCCAGTTTTACTCCACATTACTCAGAACAGACTGTAAAAAGATACTTGCTCCTTCTGATATCTACCTCAAAGTTTATGGATTGAGAAAAAAGGTCCTAGCTCCTGTTTTTAATTCAGGAGGAATTTGTTTCATCCCTTTAACAGTCTTATTATATTTTCATCTATAACTCATCGTTTAATGTTTCATTTAATCCTTATAGAAACACTAAAAAATAGGGATTAACTTATCCTCAGGCTGGAAAACCAGATAGCTTCATCTGGGAATTTATTCATTCAACAACTATTCATTTGTCTGGTTTTTTGGAGGTCATACAATGAATAGATGAAATTGTTGCCAGATCTAGTTTGGAAAGTTTTGGAGTCAGACTGACTTGTGTTACAGTCTCCCGGGTTTACTAACTTGGTGAATTGAACAATTTCCTAAATCCTTTGAGTCTCAGTTTAATAATCTATAAAATGGGTTTAATAATAGTACTCACTACCTACCTGGTGACAAAATGTTTATAAATTGTTCTAGTAATGGCCTTCAGGCGCCCTTCAATTCTAGGAGCCCTTCAATTAATTGCACCCCAAGAGGAAAGAGACCCACTGTTGTTAGATCAGTGTTTATAAGATTTTTTTGTTTGTTTGTTTTTGGCATTGAGCCATTGAAAGGAGTCATTTAGCATTAAATGATCCTTGTTCCTAGTTTGACCTCATTTTCTTCTTTATTTCTTCCTTTGGGGAAAATACCCAGGGTTTACTTGTTCTTATTATCATTCTCGCTTTGCCGTCTCTCCCTCTCTCCCACCACCACCACCGCATTCTCCTGAATGCTGCAACAGTGAGGGAATGAGCCTAGGCCAGTTCAGCTCTAAGATCAAGGGATGCCAACTCTCTTGGTTTGTCTCTAGCACCACTTCCCGTGCCTAATTTGTTTTTGGATGTTCTTTCCTCCCACTAGTGAGAAAGATAGAAAGCGCTGGTTTGGGCTTGGGGAAAGTATCAAGAACAAGTCTTGCATTGTTTTCTTTCTGGGCTACTTAATCTTAAGTAGTTTAGGGAAAAAAACAGCCCTCTTTATGGTCCAGCTTAACTTATTGGACCAAAGTCCTAAATAATAAAGGGTTAGTGTGCCCTGCTTTGACTTCTTCGTGCATGGACCTCCCTCAAAGACTTCATTCATATCAAGGAAGCAAGGCTGCACCAAAGCTGAAGTCTTGTGATCCTTAGTGTTTAGCCTAAGAACACCATAACCTTCACTATTATTTCAATCCCTGCTACAATTATTAATCAACTATTTGTCTCCTATTCTTAAGTTCTGTGATATGGAGGGAAACTCAGGAATTTAGTTTGTCTACATGTTTTATGATTTTAATGACTACTCTCACTTATAGGAGCAATGTTGTATAAAAACAAATTAATTTTATTCTTTTAAAATTTGTTTTAAGTTTATTTATTTTGAGAGACAGAAAGAGCAGAGGAGGGGCAGAGAGAGAGGTAGAGAGAGAATCCAAAGCAGGCTCTGCGCTGTCAGTGCAGAGCCTGATGCAGGGTGCAAACTCACAAACCATGAGATCATGACCTAAGCCGAAACCATGAGTTAGACGCTTAACTGACTGAGCCACCCAGGCACCCCAAAACAAATTAATTTTAAATCCCTCTTTCTTATTATCAGATAATTTACAATGTCGAACATATTAAGAAAGACTTTTCTCTGTATAATTATATGTCATTGGAAATAATAATACTGTATTTTTATAATACATATTCAGACTTTTCACTTATTTACATGGGCCTTTCCCTAGTTAATCCTAAATAACATTGTATTGATTCATAGGCTTTTCTTTGACTTATACTCATTCTAATCTCAGCCTCAGTTTTCTTATCCCTAAAATAGGAATAACAGAAGAGTGCTTATTTCCTGGTCACTTGGAACTCACTAAATAAGAAAAAAAAAATGCTGTGTTTGAATAAGATGCTTTACAGTAAGTTTAACGTGACTGAATGAGGCATGAAGTAACAGCCATACACTTAGACCTTGAGTAAACAAAATAATACAGACATTTCAGCTAAAATTACCTTCTCATTAAAGACACTCTGCTGACATAAGCCGTGATCCAATTATGGCAAACTTGATTTTATAATCAAGTATTAGCCTTATGGGTTTTCCCAGCAAGCTATAAGATTTCAGAGTATCACTTCTAGGTGTATAATCAAATGCTATAACCCAAGACAGTCAAGCGGTTTTAAAAGGCATTCATAATACAAAGTCTTTCTAAATTGCTGTTTTTAAAAGATAACAGCTCTGAAAATGAAAGAGGCTCAAGAGATAAGATCTAATCTGATGGTGAAGAGATCCAAATGTCTTTCTAAAGATCAAGTCATTGAGGTACCAGGCATATAGCAGTGGTATTCTGAGATTGAGATATCCTTTAATTTAACAAGCATTTATTGAATGCCTAAACACGGCAGGCCAGAACTGAACTAGACTCCAGGGATACAAGAACCAACTCACTGTGACTCCAGGCCTCAAGAACTCCTAGTCTGGTGGACAGGGTTGTGTACAGTACAGTGGGGTAGGGACAACTATTCACTGTCTATGCCTGAGGACGGAGAATAAACTGGGCCTAGTTCAGGAGAAGTTTTATAGCATGAGTCATATATTTCCAAATATGCTTTCCCAGGTAGTAAGAGAACTGATGTAAAATTGAGTGATTTCTTGAGGTGTGGGGAAACAAACATTCATATAATTTATCTCATTTAATTCTCCCAGCAAACCTCAGAGGCAGAATTGTTACCCCTTTCTATAGAGGAAGTGACAGAGATTCTGTGGCTAAAAGACTGTCCCTCACAATGTGCTAATATGTGGCAGGCCCAGGTGCTTACCCAGATACAGCTGATTTCAAAGCTTTGTTCCTTCTGTTGTACCACGTGGCTCCTCTGCAAGGGTGTGAATATCAAGCTGTGTCTGAATAGTGTCTGAGCTTCCAGAAAGGAAAACTCTGACTCCTGCTTCAGAGGACAGACCTAGTAAGTTGCTCAAATTGGCTACAGCAGAAAAGACAGTCAAAACCTTAACATAGGACGACACACTAAGAGGTGTATGAAAGAAGTTGGCTGCCAACAGATGGACCATGTGCACTAATTTGCATCCTTCCTTGTCCAGAGTGTTGTAACACACTGGGGCAACTCTAATTACACAAAGGGGTAGAGCAATGGTGATCACAGTTATGCATAAGATTGTCCATCACATGAGTCACAACAGATGTAAAGGTGATGAAATACTGCATCTCAACTGTTAGCTATGTATATAAGCCCTGGGTCTGTGTCCCATTCACTGGTATAAGCTCAGCACCTATCACAGTGTCTTCATACAATAGAGTTTCAATACTTGTTGGAGGAATTAATGAATGAATGATAGTAGCAGACAAAACTCCATATACTTTAGTGCAAATTATAAGTCAGGTTTTTCTTTCTCAGTCTGATGATCTGAGGCCAGAAGGTGGGCCTCCAAGTAAGCCCTGGACTCTGATTGAGGAGCTCCTATTTACCTCCTGGGAATACCCACAATCTTCCAGGTGAATTCAGTGTCTTCATATAATTTCCCCAGAGCTCAGCTGCAGCACCTGTTCAAAGGGCAGCCTCGATGCCTGCCTCAGAATTTAAATACCTGGTGGCCCTGAGTATGCTCTGTAAGCTCATCTGTTTTTTTTTTTTACAAGGAGTCACTGCTTTCTGTCTATGCAACCTAGTCCGCAGATCAGCATAGGTGAATTAATGATGTAGTGCATTAGTGCAGAGATTCAGAATCTCCATCAGTACATGCTGTCTCTCTGCCTCATCAATTCCTAAAAAATAAATCTGTCATGGTGAAGAAGCAGAGGACTCATCATAGGACCCACCTGATGTAAAAGAGAAGCGGGGTAAGGGAAAGCTGACAGGCAGGGTGCACATGTGTGGGGAGAGGTTTATGTATGCATTAGGAAGTGTGAATCTCCATATATTTAGAAGAGGTAAAAATAAACATGTCAGTAAGGTAGTGTGTGATATGGGAGAAGCATGGACCTTGGTGACCAACAGGCTTAAGTTCAAATCTTACCTCTAACATTTACTTTGTCATGTGACCTTGGACAGGTTATTTCACATCTCTGGGCTTGAGTGAAGTTATCTTCACATCTATGGGCTTAAGTGATCAACTGCATATACCTTCATGGGTTATGGTAAAATTTAATTGAGAGAATTATGTAAATCTAATGACAAAGTGCCTTGCACTTCACAAATACTAGTGACTTTCCTTATTCTCTCTCCTGAAAGGGGAAACATCCCTTACTAGTATGCTCCTTAATTTGGGAGCCTTCTCCTCTCCATTCATCCAGAGCCATTTTCACCATTACCTAGTCATTAAGAACCATATTAACAACCCCAACCACCAGAGTGACTTTTCTTGTTCGCTATTAGAGACATCACTCATCCTGTCTTGACTGTATCAGAGATACTGAAAAAGCCTCCACCATAAAGCAATGCCATTATTATTTAGATTATCAGAGTACTTTCCTATGAGGCTGATCATGAGAGGAGTGGCTTCCATGTATGGAGTTCTGATGAGGGAGGTAGAATTTCACAGTAATTAGGAATGTGGAATTTGGGGTCAGAACCCCTCTAAAATTTCACTCTACCACATTCTAACCATATGACTCTGGAAAATTTATTTGACTTTTTTTTAAGACTTTTTATTTATTTAAGTAATCTCTACACCTAATGTGAGGCTCAAACTCACAAAACACTGAGATCAAGAGTCACACGCTCCACCAACTGAGCCGCCTTCTTTAAGCTTAAGCTTAAGTTTCTTTTAAGCTTCTTTAAGCTTTATAATCTCTATAATATAGGAATAATGATAGTATCTATTTTGCAGAGTTGTTGTGACGATTAAATGAGATATTTATGTAAAATAGCATTAGAGTCATACCCAACCCATGTTCGTTTTTATTGTTACGTAGCTGATGCTCCATGGAGACTTTTCTAATGCAATCCTTTCAGCCCAGGGCAGTTGAGGCAACTGAAACTCAGAGAAGTTAAGGAAGTGTTCCAAATTCTCACACTCTTTTCATTTCTTTATTGATTGCCCCTCCCTCCATAAGGCAATTCTGTCAAAGCTGCCTAGAGCAGGGAGGCTCCTGCAGCGTGGACAGAGAGCAGGTCTAGGAGCTGCGAGAGACCATTTAAGCAGTCGTTACTCCACTTATCAGCTGCACAAGGGGGCAATTCACTTCACCACTCTGTAAATGAGAAGGTTTGACAAGGTGTTTGCTAAGGTCACCCCTGGCTCTGACACACAGATTCCATGTGACAGGTTTGGAGACAAAGAAGCACACTCATCTCATGGGACCTCAGTGGGCCTAACCGATAGTGATGACATTACTGGGATCATCACCCTGCTTCCCTCACTATTCCATTCACCAGGATGGCCCTGTCATCCCTCTTCCCACAGGGAACTAAATGAGGTTCTCATTATAATTCAACTTCCTCATCTGGAAAAGTATATTCCCAAACACCAATCATGTTTCCATATGTACAAAGAATAATTCATTTCCTCTTTTTGCTTCCTTTGATTTGTCATCTTCAGTCTGGGTTGTCACAAGGTAGACTTTCTTGAATATTTTCAGGCCATATCCACTAAAAATGATCACAAGAGTCAGAGGTTGTAAATATTGAAATCATAAATAACATTTTGAATCCTAATTCTAAGGACAGACTTGAATTTCACTGTTTCTGGGAAAGGGTTCCCACATTTATACTGAAATGGCATGCATAAAAATAATATTCGATGGGGGATGGGCTAAATAAGTGAGGGGTTAAGGAGGGCACTTGTGATGAGCACTGGGTGTTGTATGTCAGTGATGAATCACTGAATTCTACTCCCAAAACCAATATTGCACTATATGTTAACTAACTAGAATTTAAATAAAAACTTGAAAAAAATAGCATTCAAGATATTTTGTTTAAATTAAAATGCTGATAATCTCATTACACTGGCACAAATATATCTATTCCTTTGCTATATTTAATATGTATCGATCCCTCACCATGTCAGGCACTGTGCTAAGAACTTCATAGGACCTATCTCATTTAATCCTTAGAGCATCCTGGGGATACTAGAACTATAATTAATTCCATTTTGCAAATAGGGAAACTGAGGCTTCAACTGGTTAAGGGAAAAAAAATACCCCAGATCACACAGAGATAACGGAGATAATTAGATTCCTAATTCCACGGAGATAACGTGGGCCAAGTTTTGAACGCAGGTGTGTCATATTCTAAAGACCGAGGTCTAAATGGTTAAGCTATTCTGCCCCCATCTGTAGTCTTTCATATTTTTATATAGTGTCAATAACAGTGGACATGAGGTTCTTTTCTGGAATCACTTGAATTAGTATTTAAAAATGAAAATAACAATGAACGTCAACATTGCCAGCACCGGGCTAAGTGCTTTACCATCACTCTTATTTGACCTTCAAAATACTGGTGTAAGGTAAAGAACTACGCATGTCTCCATTTTGTAGATAAAGGAACAAGCTCCAAGAGGTTATACACCCGACATGGTCACAGCACTTAGACATGGCAGAACCACAATTTAAACTCAGATCTGCCTGACTGTAAAGCCCAAGCTCTTAACTCGAGCAATACACTGAATAACATTCTGATAACACTAAAATATTCTCCACTTTCTAAAAGGTGCAGAGATAGCAAGAAGTAGTGGGACTTCCTCCAGAAGTGGTATTTCTTTCCATTTTCACCTGTCATTATTCAGGGACTCTGAGCTTTCAATAAAGGCCTAGGACCTCTGCAAACCACAGACGAGATTACAAGAAGCTCTGGTGAGAAAGGGGCTTGCAATGGAAGCCACGCACAGCACTGCTTCAAATGACAAGGCCACCAAGAACTGTCCACATGGAAGCCCCATGGAACTCAAGAGGAAGGCACAGAAAGTGATTCCCTCAGTTTGGTTCCTCAGTGACATCTTCTACCACTAGGCAAGCCAGAAGCTGCCCCCTGTGGATTTCCATGTGGGCTCTCTATTCATACCAGTTCTCTCCATTGGCAGAGATGGTCTTCCAACTATTTTTTCCAGAAGTTTAGGAGAAGGAAAAATTCAACAAATGCCCACTGATAGAGTCTTGAGCTCCACAGACAATGTTTGTGAAAGAAATGATAAAGAAAGTTGTAGATGTGGGCTTCCATCTCTGTTTTACCACTTTCTAAGCATGTCACTTCACCCTTTGAATAGCAGGTTTGTCATCTATAAATATGGGCAGTAATGTCCCTCTGAAGACCTTGTAGGGAATGAGATAACTGACACAAGACAGTTGGAGCACTCTTTTCCCACCTTAACAAAGAACACAAATTCTGGGCCCTCATGCAATGGCTACCTTTCCTCACGGACACACATCTCTGAAATCAGAAGACATTCTAGTCCGAAAGACCACAAAAGCTGACTCACAGCCATGAAAGCTGCCGAGCTATCCAGTGGTACTATACACTCTACATGATTTTATGGCAAGGAATATAGCCATATTCCTTGTAAAATCATCGGCTTAGAGCCTCCTGTCCAGCCCCTATTAATTTTCCTGCGCAGACGATAAAACGGAAGAGAGCTTGATAGTGCCAAGGCTTCAGACAGCAAAGGCAAACTCCCCCTCAGCTGAATTCACTTACACACAGATTATGCTTAAACACTGGTCATTATGCACGCCTAGATAAGATTTCCAGATGTGCACATTTGGGAGACCAATCCTGTGTGTTGGAAGACTGAAGTGAACTGTGTTTTCACTGATGATAAATGATCTCTTCACCCATGGAATAACTCTCAGGAAGATAGGGACGAGCATGTCTGGCCACCACAGGGCTAATCCCCAGTTTTTAGGTACATGCGAGGCTCCTTTCTTGGCTAAGGCAAGACCCTCATCCATCAATGGAGGGAAATCTGTGTTTTTCAATACTTGAAGTTACTTCTGAAGCTTGGAATGCAGGATGGTGGGACTGCTAGAATTCTGCATCAGACCCTAGTGTTGCCTCTTGTTATGCAGGCTCTGAATCATTCAAGAAACAAAACACTACCCTTTATCTCCTCTGCTACTTTTTATCCCGCTAATAAAACTGGAGTTGTAATAGTGATACCTGTGTCTAATTATAGCAAGGGCTAGGGTTATGGAGCACAGTTCAGCCAGGATGGTAAAAGCATTTTTCAAAACATAGTTCATCCATTCTCTCAACCTTCTTCCACTCTCATAAGCCAATTCCTGAATGCTCAAATTATTTGAACAGGCACAGAGCATGGTGCATTAATAAATGATCAAAGGGTGTGCATTTTCTAATGTCCCTTTGGCCTCAATAAAGAAACTGGCAAATATTCCATTAACCACAACCCATGAAGTCATTTTTTAAACTTGAAATATATTTCCCCAATCTCATGCTGGAGGTGGGTCACCAGGATTGCTTACTTTATGCACTTGAAAAGTGGATCCTTAAAGAAAAAGGTTGAGATGGATTATTTATGAACATGTGTAAATTATGTAGTGACTTCATTGAGATTTCTGGGACTTCTATGAAGTGGAATGTCCCCTGTGGTGGCCACATCTCATTTAAGCCATCCGTTTCATCTTTTCCTCCACTTCAGAGAGTTCTCATATTTTAAGGTTCACTTCGAAACAATAGCTCATTTTGAAATGTAATTTAGAAATATATTTATTATTATGTGTTTCTGTGTAGCATTAAATATTGATATATATATATATATATATATATATATATATATATATATATAAAGAATCCCACACAACAGGAACCAGGAAAAACGAAGTCATACCCAAGAGTCACCTTTCATTTACGATAAGATGGGCAGGGGTTGGGGGGTGGGGCGTGAGGATAAGAATATCAAACGAAATCACAATACGGAAAAACAATGAGAAAAATTGGAAAATAATAGCCACGAAAACTATATGTGGCATCATTCTTCTCAGTGCTTTAAGGCACTTATTATCTTCCACAAAATCAGAGTATTACTAGTACTATAATACTAGTAAGTACTACTAGTATTACAGAGTATTACCATTTCTACTCATTAGCCATTTCATGAGTAGAACACTGAGGAACATAAACTCACACATCGTACCAATCTTACATAAGTGAATCACTTACAAATCAGCACTAGAGATCTGCAAAAAATAAACGTATTATTTTCATCTCAGCTGCAGAATTGGAAAACAGGAAGTCACTGTGGCCTTTGGTCAGTATTCCAAGGGACACAATCCACATAAACAAGAGAACATTCTAAAATCTATTCGTGTGGTTAAACTCCATACTTAATATATGCATATCGGTACCCTATTACACAAATAATATCTACATAGGTAATATATCAAAAATATTGTGTAAAATTAGTCATCACAATTTTTGGAAATGATTTTAATATTTAATAATAAAGGAGTATATCCATATAGTAAAATACCAAGTAGAAAATTAAAAATAGCATTAGAGGCAAATCTTTATTAACATGGAAAAATGTTTTTCTTATATTGCTAAGAGAAAAATAAAACAGGCCTCAAACAGTACTTAAATTGTAGTATTTTTATAAAGAAAAAGCATGGAAAACCCTGACAGATCATACATCAAACTTTAACAGTAGTTACCTTTGGTGGTAGAATTATAGCTGATTTTTGTTTCCTTTGTAAATCTCCATGTTTTATAATATTATCATGTTGAGCTTTACTATAGCTGTAATTAGGGAAAATTTACAAACCACTTTTTAAAAGTAAAAATAAAAATACTTTGTAAAGAGACCACGCCCAGTAGTGATTAAATGAATTACACAGATTCTAGGTACTCTCTTCTTGAACCAGTCAAATTTTTCACCAAGTTAAATATGCATTTTGATGCCTTGATGGTCAAGTTCAAATTGGGAATATCATCATCTGAAGAAGCCTTTTCCTTAATTTTCAAAATGAACAGGGACTCTAACATGAACATTTAATGAAGGTTTATCTATAGTTCTATAACTCAAAAGAATTGAGATCTGAAACATATGAGGAGGCACAGCATAAGGTTTTGAGGTTGTTATCACTCAATGTCTAAGTTGAATCAACAGTCTAGTTTAATCCAACCAATATTTGCTGAATACACAATATATGCCGGGTACTCTGCTATGTGAAAGGAAAACAAACATGAATAAGACATGGTCCTTGAAACTCACAGTCTAGTGTAGAAGGCTGTGTGTGCTACAGGAAAGAAGACAGTATATGAAATCAGAGAACAGGTATCCAAACCATACTAAGGACTGAGAGGCAATGAAGATTCCCTGAACGACTTGACGTTGAAGTGAAGAATAAATACAAAATGAAGCACATAAAGAAAAAAGGGAAGATCACTCCAGGCATAGAGAACTGCACCAAAAAAAAGGAGAGAGAAAGAGGGAATTAAAAAAAAGACAAATATTTGAGTTATGTTCTAGCAGGACTCGTGATGCAGGTAGTGGTGGGGATAAAGGCTGGACAAGTAGGCACAGGCCAGATCTTATACTTACTTGGTTATGAAGGAGAAGGAAGGGCTTGGGATGGAGGGTGAGATTTATGGTGACTTTCAATTTTTTTTTTAACGTTTATTTATTTTTGAGACAGAGAGAGACAGAGCATGAACAGGGGAGGGTCAGAGAGAGAGAGGGAGACACAGAATCTGAAACAGGCTCCAGGCTCTGAGCTGTCAGCACAGAGCCCGACGCAGGGCTTGAACTCACGAACCGCGAGATCATGACCTGAGCCGAAGTCGGACACTTAACCGACTGAGCCACCCAGGCGCCCCTATGATGACTTTCAATATGTTGGCTTGGATAGGTGGTTCCATGACACCTCTCACTGAGATAAGAATAATAATAGTGATAATAGTGTACACTTCTTGAGATCTAAAAACTTGATAGGACCTGTGCTAAACACGTTCACATATTGGCTCACTGAAACTTCCTAAGAAGCTTATGAGCCAGGGTGATGCTGAGATGCTGGGAGATAGTAAATAGAGGCAGGTGAACAGGCTGGGTGGGAGGAGCAGACATTGAAATCAGGTTTAAACACACTGAGGGGTGCCTGGGTGGCTCAGTCAATTAAGCATCTGAATTCAGCTCAGGTCATAATCTCACAGACCATGATCTCAGAGATGGTCACCATCTGGCATCAGTAAGGAATGGCTGTAGAAAAAGGCAAAGGGCATTTATAAACAGTGCTGTGCTCTTACTAGTGACCTTAAATTGTTTCCACAAAGTACATAAGCTATTTTGAAGGATGTGTGCTTTAGAAATAGTACTTTGATGGGGCACTGGATGGCTCAGTCAGTTAAGCATTCAACTCTTGGTTTCAGCTCAGGTCATGATTCCTTGGTTCATGGATTCGAGCCCCACATCAGGCTCTGTGCTGATGGTGCAGAGCCTGCTTGGGATTCTCTCTCTCCCTCTCTCTGCTCCTCCCCTGCTCATGCTCTCTTTCTCAAAACAAACAAACTTAAAAAAAAAAAAAAAGAAATACTATTTTGTCAATTTTGTAGAGAACAGACTGGGGGAAAGCCTAAAATGTAGACAGGTAGACCCCTGTGAGTACCTAATGTAATAATTCAAGGTTGGCTAATGAGGCTTGACCTAAAGAGATGAAGATGACTTAAAGTGAAGGTAAAGATTGGGAGGAATGGACATTTTAACATTATATAAAATTAGCAAAAAAGGAGAGAAATATGGAGTGGGCAACATGGTTCCTAAACATCTGATAATACCATTCATTAAGAGAAGGGAAACAAAATAAAGAGAAGAAGTCAGGGTGGAGTTGGAACAAGAATCGAGTATTAGCTCATATATGATTAGTTTACATGTCTTTGGGTCATCTCACTGGAGATTTGCAATGAGAGGTATGCACAACTAGATTTCAGGAGACCATTATGGACAAAAGATGCTGGAAGCTATCAGAGTAATGGTTGATAAATCTACTGCTAGGCCTGTAAATGGTAGAACCGGAATTCAAAGACAGATGGATTTGACTCCAAATGTTCCATTCTTCCTTCCAAACACTCTCGCTCCCAGTCATGCTGTCATGACCAAGAGTAACTCTAAGCCTGATTTAATCATTTAAGAAATCTACACAAATGGGAAAAGAGAAGGCCTAAATGAGAATCCCGAAGAACATCAATATTTAAAGCTAAGTGGAGTAAGGAAATACAGAAAAGAAAAGAAGGAAGACCAGAAAATGTGGTTTCACAGCCACAAAGAGCTTAGGGTTTCAACAAGGACTACTGCCATAGAAAGCAGTAACATAAGGACTGATAAGTTTCCATTGGATGGAGTTAAATGAAGGCATTTGTGACCTGGGGATGGCCTTTTCCATGGAGAAAAGGGATGAAAGGCAGATTGCTTCCTGTTGAAGATTAAACATGTGAGGAGAAAAAAGATAGCTTAGAGGTGAAGAGAGGGCAAGAGACAATTAGCAAAATAAGGTAAAGGAAAGATTTTCTTATGATTTTGTTTTATACTCACAGAGGGACATGAGATTTTTACTGAGAGAAAAGGAATGGCAGAAGTTGGAGAAACAGTCCAGAGGAATTAACTGATGAGTTGAGTCTCTCAGGGAAAACAGGTGCCAGAACAAAAATGGTGGGATTAGTTTCCACTTCTTGGAGCCACCTTTCATCTACCAAGATGAGAATGAGACAAAGAAGGGGAAGAGGCAGATAAGACTCTTCCCCCATATACAAGTTAACCACCACTAATGCCACATGAATTATACTACACTCACCAGACCCCATGGGCTTAAAGATTACTTAAAAGAGAAAAAGGAAGAGACCTTAGGCATTATAATTTTCTAAAGCCCGTAACATGCATAAATAAACTTGTTAAATTATTTCCTAACCACAGCATATTATTCTAATTGCTAATAGTCTAAGGAAAGAATCAAGAAATCAACAAGTCAACATATCAACTCTCTCATGAACCCTGCTGATCTTTAAAAAAACAGACATTTTCTGAGGCCAAAACAATAATTAAAATCATAAATATGTATTGCTACATCAAGTCAAACAATTGGAAAAGGCAAACTCATTAAGAACATTTTAATCATCTCATTACTTCTGTGTCATAGTTGTATATAAATAATTTTAATTGTTCTACAGTTTAAGTGAAACATTTCAAAAACACAACTTGTTTTTTGTGTGTCTTTTTTCCCCAAGGCAAAAGCAGAACTTCATTGAAACTGGGGTACTTCCTATGGGATAAACCTTTCACAAGGAAATAGGATATGGAAAGGCATATGGATGAAGTGACATTTTGGTTTAATTATTGAGACCACTGTACAAACAAATGCTGTGAATAACAAAACAAGTCTAATTCCAGGTTGCTATAAACAGAGAAATGAAAATCCCATCCACAGATGATACCTCTAATACATGATGCTGAAAGTGGCCTTGGAGATTCACTTCTCGTTACCTTCACCTCACAGAGTCACAGGCCTCTGAGAAAGGGATGAGAAATATACTCATTCATCCACAGTGCATCAGCAATCAAAGGAATGGATGGAGGCAGCCATACAAGGCATCCATACATCACCCCTCTCTCCATCTCTCTTCTCCCTCCTCATTGCCCCTCTCTAGGCCGGTCATCAGTCTTTGTTCCCGACCTCAGACACAGAAAAAAGGAGTAGTTTTCCAAAATGACAAATAAATATTCACACTGAGATTCAGTCTTTAGCTTTACAATGTACTGCATTATGTTGCACCACTGGCCTCCAGCCCGGTGCAACAAGATGTATTTTCAGAGGTGGTGGGCAGTGGGGATAATGGGAATGAGGCCTTGATTCACATTCACCAGAGAAACAAGCAAGACACTTCTCTTTCGGTGAACCCAAAAGGGTCACTGCCACAAATCAGCAGAACTCTCATCCCATGCAGAGCAAGGCAAGTATTCATAGGAGACGAGTGGTTGATATTTCTCTGTGCACACTGCAAGCCCAGATAAAGGCTTCTTGCTTTCATATATTTTTTAAAAAATGCCAGTCTTCTCAGCAGCCCAAGGACTGTTTAAGAAATATGCAGATTTTAAGTTTTCTTTTTATAGACTTAGAGAATAAATTCTATGTACATTAAAAACATATGTGGCCATCACTTCCCACCCCATCCCACCAACCATGCCTTTACTAATAAGCCAACACAAAGGCTAACCTAACCTATGACCAGACCAGGGAGTTATTTTGCATGGAAAAATATGTTCAAGAATTAAAATTCACTGCTTCCTAAGGCAAGAAACCCAAAGGTGACAAAGGAGTTTAGCTTCCGATGGCAAAACAAAACATGCTTGTGCCAGGTGGGGAACAAAGGAACAATTTTTTTATTCGGTAGCCAAAGTTGCTGAAGCGCCCTATGGAAGAGATGGCAGTTCTATTCAAACGTGCTAGTAGGCCCAACTTTGGCAGAAAGCTAGGCCATCCTGACCACCCTCTCAGAGCCATCTCACCCTCACACCTATGATCAGAGGACACTCACCCATTAACCTGAGACAACCTGCCCAGCAAGTGCTCTTCATTCCCAAGACAGGGCAGGGTCACTGTCAGCCCAGAATTGTTTACAACACCTAAGGAAAGCCAGAGGAAACCTGAACAGTGCCTTAACACTTGCTCATTCATTCAATCAGCCAGTTAGCAGACAATTCATCTGAAAACATTTACCAAATACTCATTACGTGCTTGTCACTGTACCGAAAACTGGTGAGAAGAAGAGGCACAACTGCTCCCCCCAAGGCTTACAGCTTAGTGAGATCAACAGGTTCTGATGTAGTAAAATAATTCAGGAGCTCTGCATGCTCAAGGCTGTGGGCTCTGCTTTTACCTGGGATGGAGTGTGGGGGTAGAGTGGTTTGTCAGCAAACATAGCTCTGAAAAAGTTAAATGTGAACTGAGATCTCAAAAAAGGAATAGGAGTGAAGTAGGATGAGTGTCCCAGGCAGACAAAAGAGAGCATGGAAAAGCCCTGAGATAGGAAGGAGCGTGGGATAGGCAAGGAACTGACCCAAGGGACTGGAGAGCAGAAAGGCAGAAAGGAATTCAGAGTGGACACTCAGTAAATGTTTCCAGTGAGCAAATAATGGATGAGAGAACACATGAATGAACAGGTGTCTGGTTACATAAGCATCCAGCATTCCAGCCATTCATTCACATAAGGATACTCAGGCAAATTCCACCTGCTTATTTTCTTTTGACTTCTCCCAGTCTACCTTTTTAAAATTCAAGTTTAACGAAAGTAGAAAAATTAGAGAAAGGAAAAAAGAAGTAAAGCAGAGTCATCCTTTCCAATATCTCCAAACCGAGATCTACCACCATCATACCACAGGAGAGAAGTGTGCCAGGCACCTTGTTAGGGGCTTTTAATGCACATTATATTATTTAATCTCTACAACAACCTCATAAGGTAGCTATTATTCCTCCTATTTTTTAAGATAAAGAACAGAAAGGTTTATCTACCTTGCCAAAGTCCTGAAACATAAGCATATGCTCTAACCTTTAGATCAGTGATTCTCATCCAGGGCCAATTTTGCCCTCAGGGGAATATTTGGCAATGTCTGAAGACACTTTCAGATACCATTGACATCTAGCAAGTAGGGGCCCAAGATGCTAATAAATGTTCCGTAATGCATATGGCACCCCTCACAACAAAGAATTATCAGACCCAAAGTATCAGTATCACTGAAACTGAAAAACTCGGCTTTACACCATTCTGTCTTTGAAAAAAAATATATACTTTTGCATCTCAATTCTTGCACTTACCAGCACACGTGGGGAACTGTAACATCATTAAATGGTGGTTTTATGTCAAACTGTTTACTCTCCCCAAGAGTAAGTACAGTACATGGCACAAAGTAGATGCCTAGTTATCATATGTTCTTATTGCTTTTGAAGTTAGGTAGTTCAAATATGGTAAAGGGAATTAGTGACTTCCACTGGAGAACGGGTATGGGCAATAATTTCAAGGCTGAGTGTCATGCAGTAGCCAAAGGCCTCGTCTCACCCTCTGGCACAGACCTTTCCTCCTTATGATCAGACTGCCTATAAACATTCACGAGAGGGACCTTGCCAAGACAGAAGGAAGAAAGCCAGGATGGTAAGATTTAATATCCTCAAAAGGTAATGGATTTTTCAAAAATACACCTATAGAGACAACATGGTCTCCAGGGCAGAATCAACTTCTTCATCTACACTGGAGATTAAAAAGACATTATGTAAAATGGCACAGACACTTGGAAAAGCAGTTTTTCAGTTGACCCAGTATATACCCAAGAGAATTGAAAAGATATGTCCACACGAAAACCTGTACATAAATTGTCACAGCAGAACTATTCAAATAGCCAAAAAGTGGGGGCGGATATTTTCAACTGATAGATGATTTTTTAATGTGGTATATCCATACAATGATATATTTTTCAGTGAAAATGTACTACATATGCAACAACATTGATGAACCTTGATATCATTATGCAAATTGAAAAAAGCCAGACACAAAAAGACATATATTGGATGATGCCATTTATATGAGATTTCCAGAATAGTAAGCCCACAGAGACAGAAAATAGATTCACAGGTGCTAAGGGCTGGGGCAGAGGAAATGGGGAATGACTATAAATAGATATATGTTTCTTTTGGGGGTAATGAAAAGGTCCTAAAATTAGATAGTGCTAATGGTTGCACAATTTTGTAAATATACCAGAAAACACTGAATTGTACACCTTAAAAGGGTGAATTTTGTGGCATGTGAATTATATCTCAGTAAAGCTATTACTAGCAAAAGACATTTAAAGTATTTTACTTGCTTCAGTGATAGGATCCACCATTATTCATGCTATTCTTGGCACTGTATCTTAAAAAGTATTATTGTTTACCTTTGAATAGGTAATTGAGTGATTACAAATTCATTTGGAGATTTCGTGACTAAAGGGCACTGCTTCTGAAGGTGACTTTGCCTGCCCACTTAAGAATGCAATGTTCTTCAAGATTTCCCTTTCTGGTATTTACAAAGTTAGGTATTCATTTGCTTTCCTCAAGAGTCCACCTCTTCAGCAATATCACCCATTATAAACTTGGCCTGGAGATGTTACAGGATCAGATTAGACAGAACTGAAAGCTAAAAAGGGGGAACTTTATGTTATTTGATCAAATATCTCTAACATTTCCTTGCAATTTTTTAAACACTTTGCCTACAGTGAGAGTACCTGTTTTATTTTCTTTCTACATCAATGCTCAAATCCTTCAGGATTACCAGGAAAATTGTATTTTGAAAAAAACACATCTACTGTCAATTTCAAACTAATTCTAATCTCCTAATGTTACCATCCTAGTTTTCATTAACCACATCAGTGGGGAGAGCTTTAAAGATTAAAATTTGAAGGACACTAAGATCCTTCCAACCTTCACTCTTTCTCAGGAACCAGAGCCTTCCCTTCATCCTCCACCTCACACCCTCATCAGTCAAAACCCTCCAGGGAGGGAACAAAGAAGAAATAGACCATTTGATTTCCTTAAGGTCCTTCTCTGAGCACAAAATGTCCACTTCTTCCATCCATTCAGCAGAAAAAGGAAAGACTAGCACAGAGCAGGTAAGTGGATTCCAAGATTCTAATTTACTTCCATAGCCACAATAAGGACTACAGGCAGACACCAGGGCCAATGGATTTTGTGGACCCTTGGGCAGTTCCATGATACCACCTGGAGCTCTAGAGTGCTTACGACATCTGTAGGCTCTGTGGTGCTTGAAGATGTAGGAGCTCATGGGGCATCTTTTCACGAAAATACAGAATCTCATAGTTGTGAAAAAACTAAATATGAAGTTTTGAATTTCTCCTCCAAAAGTAATTATCTAGCCCTCATTTGCACTGCACCATTAATGAGAAGCTCATGACATGGAAGATAATAATTTGAACTTCATTCCCTGTTTTGGGATTAATGAAACCAAAATGAAGAGCATATTCTGGTCTAGACTATAATTGTAGTTTTATCTTTTATCGTGTGATTATTATCACTATTATTTTCCCCCGACCGCCTTTCTGTCATTATTCCCATCTTCCCTCCCAGCAAAGCATCATGGATCAGACAAAAAGATAGAAATGCTGTGTTAGATCCTCTTTCCACCTCGAGCCCTGAATTTAAGTGCCCAAACAACAAAGCAGGGCAGCTGGTTAGCAAACACTAAAGAGTGCCACACATCCTTAAGGAAACTAAGCAGAGAGCTTGCTGCCCCCTAACATTTATCCAAGAAACAGAAAGCACCAAGCTATGATTGCCTGATGGTTTGAGTGCCACAACTCAGAAGCCTGAGTGCAATCCAGCCTCTCTCCTTGAGAGAAGGCCTTAAGTAGGTATGGGACAGAACACACATGAGCACATAGAGATGACCCTGAGCTATGGCACCAATGCATGTTATCGTGTTTCAGGATTTCATTTAGATTTAGGGAGAGGGAGATTATTTAATTATACCTTATATTAAATGGCCCTAAACTGGATGAGTGGAAGGAAAGAAAAATCAATCTCATTTTTACTGAGAAACTACAATATGCCAGCCCTGGTGCGAGACATAGAACCATTCATTCCTCAGAAAAGCAATGACTACACCTAGAGATGGAACTGAAGCCTGGGAATTGAGCCAAAACCCAAGAACCTGCTTAGTTACTGAAGTGCTCTCCAGTGCTCATTGTCCCCAGAGGGAGCAGTCAGACCAACTGGTGTCAGCTGCCCCATGGCTCCCTGGAAGTCTCTTGTTTTAAAGCCTGTTGCAAGTAAAATGACTTATGTAAGCATCCTAAAAAAAGCCCTAATTCTGAGATGAACAAATCCAAGAGGAATTCCTTCTACATGCTTCTAACACCAAAATGAAGCACAGAACCCCAAATTAGCCACTCCTTGAAACCAGTAAATTGAGCACCACATCAAGAGTCACTACTCTATCCCTGGGACAGTCTATGTTCTCTATATCCTTGAGTTAATATTTATTGAGTTTTACCATGTGTCACTCATTGTGATACAAATAGGGCATTTTATAATAGATAAAAATTAGTTTTGTGTCTTTAGGAATGTATACTCTTTTAAGGAGGTATGAACACACAGCCAGCTCTGCAGGTTAAGATGTTGCTGAGGGTTTTAATGGAATGCAAATGGCAACCTAAAGAATGGAAAGATTAATTACTATTTTGAAGCATCCAGAAAAGCTTCCCAGATCTGGACATTATTAAAAGCCCAAGATTTTTTTAAATCTTTTTCTTTTAAGTTTATTTATTCCAAGAAAGGAAAGTGGAAAAGAGAGAATCTCAAGCAGTCTCTGCTCTGTCAGCACAGAGCCTGATGCAGGCAGGGCTCGATCCCATGAACTGTGAGATCGTGACCTGAGTTGAAATCAAGAGTCAGACGTTTAACTGACTGAGCCACCAGGCACCCCAAAAGCCAAATATTTTAAGGCAGTGTAGTACACCCCCTGTAGACAACATAGCATAATAATGGCACAAAAGTATATTGTATGTTTGAAAAAATCATGTGGATGAGTTATTTAGGAAGGGAATGTCATCCTAAAATGTTCAGCCTTGATTTGTGAGGGGACAAAAAGCCAACAAAGCCCTTGAGCAGTGTGTTAACATAATCAACACTATATTCAAAGCTAATGAGCCAGGAGAACAAGGGAGGGCTTAACAGAGGAGGTGACTTTTCAGGTAGGTCTTGAATACTACTTCAGAAAATAAGAATACTGATCAAAAGAAAGGCAAAGACCCTTCCCTCGAAGATGAGTAAAGACACAAAGGCAGCAGAGCCCAGGGCACATTTTAACAACATCCTGGAATCTAGTTTATCCAGGTGTTAGACAGTACACATGACAGGAGAGTTAGAAGCAGATCATGAAACACCTTGAATACAAAAGCAAAGTTTTCAGAATTTTTCAAGAGATGCTGAAAAGCTACCAGTGTTTTTGCTTGGATTTTGTTCATTAAAGTTTTGCTTAATGAGACTGAAACTGACAGCCTGAGATAGAAAAATTTAGAGAAAGACAATGGAAGAGAGGCGATCAAAGGAATGTTGTAATAACAATGGCTAACTTTTATCGAACACATAATTACCTTTATGTGCATTATTTCATTCTTCACCTATGGGGGTCAAAGCTTATTTTATCTGAGTTAAGGGAACTAAGCATTTGAGAGACTGAATAACTTTTACTATGGCTCACAGATAGAAAATAGCAGAGCTGGAACACAATCCCATTCCATCTGAAACTGTATCTCCAGTACTTAGGACAGCTCCTGACATAACGGTAAGTAACAAAAAATGGGTGAACTACTTTTGTTGAACCATCTCAACTCTGAGGCCTAGATCCAATACCATCTATTAAAAAAAATATTTTCAGCTCAAAAACGATATATTTTTCGGCATCCCAACTCTATGGATTATACTAATTTGGGAGTATGTCCCACTCCAAGTTTGGGTAGGTAGGCAAGACATGTACTTCATTTATCCTTGCGGTTCTCACAAGATGTCCACCACACTGTCTACTATAGACAAGAGGCTTGATAAATATAGAATTAATGAAGGGATGGATGAATGAGTGAGTAGCATTTGCTAAGTGGTCTCCTCTCCATTTTAGCACAGGTAAATTTCAATGACGTTTCATGAAACACCCAAGGCATATAATTGACTCAGGATTCTCAATCAGATAATTCCTTCCATTTTCTTTTCTGATGAAAATCTTTATTGGTTGTGACTTAATTTAATCATTGCATTCATATTCTCTTTATAGAAGCCCAGGGGCTCTAAGGTGGTGGGTTCTGTTTAATTAAATTTAATCAAATAATAATGATCTTTAATTTCCTAAAATCAGGATCATTGAGCATATAAGAGGCCTTTATTTAATGCAATTTTATGACGATGTTCTCATTTCTGTGTTAACAGATACATGGATCAACTAGGTGTCCTCACTGTGAGATTTAGTGGAACTAGGAAGTCTCTTTATTTAAAAATGACTCTCATACTAGCCCGCTCCACTCACTAAAATTCCAGCACTGATATCTTATTTCTTTGGGTCAGCAAGGGATTCCTTTTAAAATGCAAATGATTCATGTCAGGGAAAGCAAAACCTTAAGTGACCCTTTGCATCTCTTTTATCTTTTCTGTGCAGGGACAAAGCAAACTAGTATTTATAGATGAACATCTACACACCAGGCACTGTACAAGGCACTTTACAGACATTACTTCATTTAGTATTCACATCTCTGTGAAATATTTCTTCATTTGCAGATGAGAAACCCAAAACTCAAATGGCGATGAGAAATTGGACAAAATCAAACAGAAAACAGTAGAACTGGGATTCTGGATTTGCTATTTCTAATTCAATAGTTCTTTCTTCTTTTTTATGCTGCCTCATCTTTGAGAGAATGAAGTTGTGAAAGGAAAAGGGGGGTATTATGTTGTAATGCAGTAATATGGTAGGGCTATACCAAGAGACTGAACTGCCTGTGGGCAACAGGAGAGGTCAAGGGGATTCTAAGAGAAAGAGGAGTGGTTATAAAACTTATTGGCCATAGAATGCTCTAGGCCAACTGACTATAGAGGATGGCTTATAGGTAACTAATTTCAAAGAAAATACTTGCTGATAAATGTCAGCATTTGTCCAATAAATCATATATTAGAAATATACAAATAAAAAGGTACTATTTTCTTTCCATTTAACCTTTGCTTTTAAACCAATAAACTGAGAGATTTTCCCAAAATGTTAACATTTTTGCACACCATCCATTATGAACTAAGTGTTTATGAGGGGAAAAAAAAACTTTAGAAATCTACAGCGTGGATTATGAAGGCAGAATTGGAAAGTCTCCAGCCATATGAAAAATTCACCAGGCTTTTTATCTGATTCAGAATCACAGACCTCTTAACCTGTTTCTGAATGATATGTGACATTTGGTCTGAGTCTTATGGATCAAACATGCCCCAAAAAAGACTGGCCTGGGTAAAACACACACAATGTTACAGCTATATGTTCAACTTTAATGCCTTTATAGAGATGAATCAAATCAGTGTGCATTTCTGCCAACTGCAGTTTCTTGGCGGCTTTTCACCTTTAATTTTAGAAAAACTCACCTTGAAAAAAACTGTGATTTTTTTTATTTTTCACTGCAAATTAATTCTTCACTCTTAATTTTTATGCTCACTAATAATTGTTGTAGGATTTGGGGGAGGAGAGGGATTGTCAAGAAACTAGTGAAATCAACAAATTTAGAGAGAAAGAAAAACCTAGAATACAATTTCATCCCCGACTTGTATTTTACATCTGGATGAATTAACTCAACTCAAGTCCTCCTGAAATGTACCCCAATGAGTGGGAGGTGGCTCTATTGAAACACATACATCTTTTTATGGCCAATGTACTGCGAGTTGTTGCTTATAGAGACACCACAGGATCAATATTGCAGGGTACCCCAGTGTACTATATTATTGTTAACATCCTGCTAGATTTCCATTTAATTGTGTTCTTATTTAAAATGTCTGCTGCACCTGCAGCTGACTTGATCAGTATTAGCTATTTGCCTGGTGTCGTGCACATTCATGAACAATGAAAACTTTAGAAAAAACGTCAGGAAAGATACACAGATCATAAATCACAAGATGATAACATCTCACATGAAAAGAAAGTCTCTGAGAAAACAGCTCCAGTGATGTAAATATTGAATTTACCAGCCATGCCATATCCCTATGGAGGCTGGACAATAGGCTGTTTCTTAAATGGCAAAAGGGATGAGCTCTCTCCTTTATCTGTATTCACTTTTCCTTTTATTTCATTCCTGGGAAAGAGAAATGCCAGAGGAGAAGCTTAAAACAGATTAGACTGTGAGTACTGTATATAGGCTATTACATCATAACTGTCTTTGAAAACTCTCAAACAGCTGACCTGTTTATATTACAAGACAGGGTCAATTTCCATTCTAGCGACTCTTTTGAAGTTTGTGAATACTAATGGTCTCCCCAGAATGCTGGCTTTAGAATAACAGCAATTGAACCATTCAGCCTTCTCTGATGCAATCTTTCTGCAGCTAGATAGGATTCTATACATGGATTTCATTGAGCCACACAGCTTGGCATGATCAAAAGCTTTGCTGGAGCCATCAGTAAATGATGTTTCAAATAATAAAGTCACAATGATGCCTACAGTTTCTACTCTAGTCACTGAGGCTGTACGTATGAGCATGGATGTGTGTATGTATGTAACAACAATGCTACAGTTTTGCTTCTGTTGGAATGCAGAATGATTAAACATCAAAATGAAATAACAGGGTCATTTTCATCGTAAATGTCTGAGAAAGAGAGAGCTCCACAGCCACACAGAATGCTAAAGAAACTGGTATAGCTGCGGTGTGAGCAGGACATGGATTTCACTTCCATTGCTACATCTTTCCAACAATGGGAACTCAAGCAATTTATTTGACCTAGGCCTCTGATGCCTTATTTCTAAAATGCAAATGACATCATCAACCTGAAAGGTCGTAATGTAGAAGGGATTTATATACAGCGGCAACAACAATAATAATAGTGATTAACACTCTTTGGGAAATTATCACATGCCAGGCACTCAACCCTTGACATACACCATCTCAAACCAGTCTTCACAAGAGCCTCATGAAGTAGGTACCATATTTATCCCCTTCCACATATGAAGAATCTGAGACTTAGAAGTAAGATTTGTAGAGATGAGTAAAAGGCCATGAATACACACCTCTTAAGACAAATCAAATAAGCAAGTTGGCGCATATTTTTAATGGAAAGGCTGTTCTAATCAACATTTTACCTTTGAATATTAGCAATAGAAGAGACCTTAAATTATGTGCAGTCCAACACTCTAAAGTAGGAATTCAGACATCCGCATCCCTTGTCACCATCCTGGTCACCATCCTGGTCAACACCTTTAGCACCACGAAGCCCAGCCCCACAAACCAGCCTATTCCACGTATGGACAGCATTCCCTGTTACAAAGAATTTTCATCTACTTCCCTTTATACTCCACCCAATGGCCCTGTAAAGCTAAACACTGACCCTTCAAATATTGAAAAGTAGCTTCTTATTTCCTCTAATCCTTCATCAGGCTGAGCATCCCCAGATTCTCAACTGTTTCTCCTTAATCTCCTCACAATCCTAAACTTCTCTGGTTTGTCAATGCCCCCCTGAAAACATGACAACCGAACTCTGGGCACTTTAAATTAGTTTGTAAGGGTAGTTAGTTTACAGTTTTATAAAGGAAAGATATCAACTCCTCTTATTTGCCACAATCTATACCGAAAATCAGATTCCAGATATTCGTCCCTTCATAACTCAGCCTTCTATTGAAGATTTTACCACCACTTCCATTTGCAATAGAGAGGCCTTGCTATTCAGAGGGCGGCAAATTATGAATTATTTAAATTTTATTTAAATACTTTCCGAGTTTAATCTCCTTCAGCCAGCTGGGCACCAAATGCTTGATAGCTTCAGTTTTGTACTGGCAGGTGAATCAGACACAGAGTCTTCCAATGGAAATACTGACTCTAAAAGCTTAATCACTGAAATTATAATTTTCTCCCTTTAGGGCAGGAAGGGGACCTGAATTAAAGACATTTCTTCCTGCAAAGTAAGGGATTCATTTTTTTATGGCAATGGTCTCAGGGTTCAAATTGATTAAAATTTTATAGCATTTTTTTCTTTCACTTTGATACAGTGAAATAATGCTCCAGCTCTATTGTTATCTGGCCACATTACTTTGGGCAATTCCTCTACATGTCAAGTCCTCACCTGTGAAATGGGTATAATATTTATCTAGCCAGGTGTGCTCTGATGATTAAATAAGAGAATACAAAGGTGTTAGTATGATTACCACTGAAAGGGAGAAGGGGCCATGGGGGGAAGAAATGGAGCAAGAGGAAGAGGAATAAATTAATACTCAGGAAGGGGAAAGCCTATCCCTTTCTGTGGGAAAAGTCATGAAGTTAATTTTTACTTAACAATGAATTATATCTGTATGGTTGTTTTGCTTTCACTTACTCCATTCAACCTCAAAACAATCCTATGATGTATATAGGTCAAGATCCATTGTTACCACACTTGACACTTAAGGAAAGAGAGGTTGAGGGTGGGTGAGTACCAAACCTCCAAGATCACGCAACCCAATGAGGCAGAGCTCAACTAGAAAGATTTTCTAACTCCAGAAAGAGCTGTGGAGTAGAAAGAGCATGCACAGTCTGTCTACAGACCTGGTCTGCCACATACCAGCTGCATGTCCTGAGATAAGCTATTTGCTAACCTTGTTTACTTTCATAAACTGCTGATAATTACTACCTTTCCCAGATGCAGTGGGTAGGGAGGATACAGATGCACGTGTTCAAAGAATGAAAGATTTATTTTAATGAATAGGCTCATACAACTGTGGGGGCCTGCAAATCCTAAATCCACAAGGGAGCCCAGTGGGCTGAAAAACCAGGTAGAATTTCTATGTCATTCTCTTGGGGCAGAATTCCTTCATCTCCAGGAAATCTCAGTTTTGCTCTTAAAGCATTCAGTTGATTGGATGAAGTCCACTCACATTACTGAGTGCATTCTCCTTTACTTAAAATTAACTGATTGTAGATGCTAAGCACATCTACAAAATAACTTCACAGTAACATCTAGACTATCTGACCAAGCAATTGGGCACCAAATCCTAACCAAGCTGACACATAAAACTGATTATCATGCTATTTCACAGAGTTTTTGTAAGTTTTAAAAGATAAACTACGCATCTCGTTCAAGGTGGTAAGCTCTATAGATCGGCACAGGGTGAATGGGAATCCAGGGGTTGCTTGATTCAGACACAGGATATCGGGACAGAATTCCCATAAGAAGTGAAGCTTCATTAGGTCCATTCACCTCTTCCCAACATCTACTCGGGAATGAATCCAGGTATGTGAGGTTTGAAGCTTCTACAATTTGGATGTCCTTCTTTAATGGCCATAAAAATAGTCACAATCATTACAAATTTAAAGTGTTAAAGCAAGTGAGAAATTATACACAATTTGGCCAACATGGAAGCATATCTTCTTTGTTGTCTTATGTCTACTTATTAAAGAATGGAGAAAATCAAATTAAAAGTTAATGAAATATAAAAGGAAAGCACACAAGATAAGCACTGAAATCAATAGAAACTGGTTTGACATGAAGAAAATTGAAACTGTATTTTTCAGATCATACCCAAGGCAATAATTTATTAAAAGGAAGAGATGAATTTTGAATAGCAACCATAAATAGACTTCTGGGTTGTTTGATAATCCAATTAATGAAAAGGAGTGAATCATATGAAAACATTGGCAAAAGATTTTAATTTCCTGCTGATTTGATACTTAAATAACAAAACTATCATGCTATTTTTTTTTCTGGATTTTGTAATGCTTCAGCTATTTTTCAGCTTTTAGTCATTTGTGTTTAAAACTGTATACACTGCAGGGGCGCCTGGGTGGCTCAGTCGGTTACGTGTCCAACTCTTGATTTTATCTCAGGCCATGATCTCTTGGTTTCGTGGGATAGAGCCCTGCGTCCACCTCTGCACTGGCAGAGAAGCCTGCTTAGGATTCTCTCTCTCTCTCTCTCTCTCTCTCTCTCTCTGCCCCTGCCTCGCTTGTTTGCATGCCCTCCCATTCTCTCAAAATAAATAAACTTTAAAAAATAAAAATAAAAAAAAATTTGTATACGCTGCATTATTAAGAAACTTTCTGATAGTAAAGGACTTCTTTTTTGACCAGGTATCACTGAAAAATCCTCACATGGCTCATGTTTAGAAGGATTTTCCACAGACCACCTCTCAGCTCCACACATATGAAATCTTGCTTCTTTTCCACTACCCATGTATTTCTAGTGGGTGCTGGGTGTACAGGGTGTGCTTTTACCACAAGACCATTTGTAGTTCTGAACTTTGGTTTCATGACACCAGCTGGACCAGCACAGTGGGAAACAGGAGTGTTCCTGGAAACTGTTCCCACACCAGGGTGACTAGTAATTACTTAACTTTACAGAGAATTAACTGTGACCCACTAAATTGAAACCAAAAGCATCCTCAACTTAGCCTCCTCTTAGCTAGATACCAAAAATGCCATGGCCTCTCCAACATCTCTGGACAAGAGGGGAAGATGGGGGGTAGCTGGAGCAGAAATCCTTTTAGTTAAAATATCTTACCCTTCAAAATTATACTATATATAGTATAGTATATAAAAGATAGAACACCTGTGGAGTCCCAGGTGCTTTAATTAGAAGGCTGACATGACATTTAAGTGCTGCCTTTTTTTTTTTTCATTTTGTTTAAAACTTTTAAGCCTAACCGTTTTGTTACAAAAATAAAATATTTATTGGGTGCCTACTCATTGCTCAAAACTGATCTAGTTGCAAAGGGTACAGAGTGAGCAGTAACAGTCCCTGACCTCATGAGGTTTATAAAAGGTGTGTTACAACCAGGTGATTGCAACCAGGCCATTGAAAGTAAAGGGCTCTGAAGCTTAAGCTTCATTAGCTTAATGTAAATCAGCCTCTGCCTAGTGCAAAAATAATTTTTCCCCAAATGGAGAAGATTTTTGAAAAAGTTTGTGACATCTCTGCAACACACATTAGCTGGACTCTTAGTCCCCTGTCCTTGCTTCTTTTCATATACAGGTAGCCCCCCAACCCTCAACTGAGCTCTAAACCTCATGAAGTCACGTACTGCTCACTCTGTACCTCTTACAGCTACATCAGTTTTGAGTAAGGAGTAGGTACCCAATAAATATCTTACTAACAACATGACTAGGTTTGAAAGTTTTAAACAAAATGAAAGGAAGGGCAACACTTGAAATGACTGTCATGACAGCCTTCTACTGAAACCTGGGGTTCCACAGATGCTGCAGTTTTTTATAACTGCAAACAAATTACTCTAAAACTTAGCAGCTTAAAACAATAATCATTTATTTTCACTCAAGGTTTCTATGGGCTGGGAATCTGGTGCAGTCAGATGGTTACTGGGGCTGGGTCATCTCAAAGACTTCTCCATTCATGTGTCTGGTACCTGGGCTGGAAGAACCCAACAGCTAGGGCTGACAGCTGCAGCAATTTGGGCATCTCTCTCCATCTCCCTCTCTCCTTCTCTCCACCCCCCTTCCTCTCTCTCCCCTCCCTTCCTTTCCCTCTCCCTCTCTCTCACGTCCTTCCCTCCATCATTCCCTCTCTCTTTCTCTCCCTGCCTTAGTGTCTTCCCCGCTCTTCCTCACTCCCTCTCCCTCCCTTTCACAGGCAGACTCAAGTACTCACTCGTGCTCTCTGGTTTCTCTGCATAATCTCTCCAAGTAGGCAGCTGCTAGAGAGCTGGACTTAATGTTACCTTATGTTCTCAAGGTGTATGGCCCAAGGAGAAGGGCCAGGTGGAAGCTATTTTGCCTTTTATAAGCTTTTCCAAGACTGTGTCATACACAGTCTTGGAAAACATGCAGCCTCACTTCCATTCCATTCTATTGGCTGAGAGGGTTACCAAGATCCCCCCAGTTTCAAGGGGTGAGAACATAGACTCAACCTCCTTACAGAGGCATATTAATGTCAGGCATATTAATTGTAAGTAGATCATCTGGGATAAGATATATACTGGTATGGCTATTTTAGGAAATATAAACTGTCCTATAGGAGATAGAGGTTTCTAAATTTATAAGCATTTTTTAAATAATGGAAAATTTTTGGGCTCTTGCTACTAGCTACCAGCTATTGTTCCTTTGGGGCCAGATCACTGGGTGCCCCTGCTAAGGAAACAAAGCATTGCACATAAACATTGAAATGGCCTTCCTTTCAGGATGCACACTGGTAGATGATGTTACATCTCAGAGTAGATGAAACATGTGATTTACTCTGGTTTTCGAAGTGCCTTCTAGAGTTCCACACAGCAGTCCTCTCTCTCTCTCTCTGTTGCCACCGCTATTCAATACAGGGTGGCCAAAGTGAGTAACTAATATAAATACAACACAGCTGTATACTGTATTGTTTGTGTCTCCTCCAAATTCATTTGCTGGAATCCAATCTCCTATGTGATTAGGAGGTGTACTAGGAGGTGGGGCTGTTTGAAGGTGAATATGTCACAGGTTGAACCTTCATGAATGGAAATGGCACCCATTTGGAGACCCCAGAACACTCCCTTGACTCTCCTGCCATGTGAGCGCATAACGAGAAGTCAGAAGTCTATGAACCAGGAAATAGGCCCTCACCAAATAACAAACCTATCAGACACTTGCTCTTGGACTTCTCAGCATCCAAAATGGTGAAAAATAAGTTTGTGTGGTTTATAAAACGTCCAGGCTGTTGATGGCAGCTCAAACTAAGACAAGCCCTATATTCTATTTCACCCTCTGAGGATATAATAGGCACATCTTATGGACCTCCTCAGATTCCTGGACTCATCTCCTTTGTTGTCACCTGGCACTGCTGAGGCAAAAACAACTATGCAGATCTGGGAGGTTCTGCCTCCACAAGCTGACGAACCTCATTCCTCTAGTTGCTAACACCTCCCACCACTTCTACTTCAGACTCCAATAAATGGCCACGCAACAGGATATGGGATCTGACTTTGGGAGCAGCTACCAGTTAATGCCCTGTGGGACAAACTGTGACCAACTGCAGACAGGATACAGAAGGGAACCAGCAGATAAATTCCCTCTTCTCTCTTCCCACTGATGGTCAGTCTGTAACCACAGTATTATTTGTCTGGAGAAATTCTGCAAGGCCAGACTGGTGCACCTGCCGTAGATCATGCTGTAGTGCCTGGCACAGTACTGCATTCTGTTACATAAATTCTCTTTCTTACCTGCTACACTTCCTTTTTCACTCTCAATGCTCTGGGATGACATCCCCCCCAAAAAACACAGCAACTAATCCTTTACTCAGGCTCTGTATTTTAAAGAACCTAGGCTAAGACTGAAACCATTCTTATTATCATCATTGTCTTCATTTTAAATACAAGAAAACTAAGACTCATAGAATTTTCTAACATCTTGCTGAGTGAAAAACAGTATTTGTAATAAGCATTTTTCCCCCAACTACAAAGTTCACATTTTATTTCCTTTTCCACCATGCTACTTTTTCAAGAAGTATAGCACATAGGAAAGCTGGAAAACAGGGTTGTAGTCATAACTGCAATGGTGGATCAAATAAACACTGGAAGTAATATAAGAATAATATTAATAATTAGTAAATAATAATAGCTAACAATTGTTAAGTCATTACTAAGTGCCAGACTCTGTTCTACCTAATTTATACATAATTCCTTTAATTATAGAAGTTACTTTATGATTTAAGTAGTATAATCATCACTACTTTATAGATGAAAAAACTGAGACACAGAGGTTTTCTACCAAAGGTTCCACAGGTACTAAGTGACGGAGTCTTTGTATGTCTGTCTGCCTATCTGTTAAATGTAGACATAACTCCTCTCATGCTTACCTCACAGCACTCTCATAAAGATTTGACAATGACATAAAAATGCTTAGAAAAGTACAAATATGAAGCCGCTTTAATATCTTATCTGTCCTTTTGATAAACGGAGTAAAATATCCATGTACATGCAGCATCAGAAAGCAGGTCTTCAGGCATGATCTTCAGCCAACAAAAGGCTCTACCTGGCGTGCCATCTGGCTCAGTCAGTAGTGCATAGGACTCCTGATCTCAGGGTTTTAAGTTCAAGCCCCACATTGGGTGCAGACATTACTTAAAAATAAAATCGTACACAAACAGGCTGTATCAAGTAGAACCACATTCCCCAGTAGGCATTAACCAGGCATCCATACTCCTGTGAGGAAAGGCACTCACTTTCTCTCCTATCTTAAGATCTCAAGTACACACAGGGAGCTTTCTGTTCCTCCTCTGAGTTCAGCATACCCATTTCCTTTTGATTTCTATGTATTCTAAAGATCACATTATATCAATAAAGATCACTTAGAAGGAATCATAAATCACCCTCAATGTCATCACCCTCTCAATACCTAGGAGATTAGGTATTTTCATACGTGTGATTTCCCTTTGTCCTTACGCATGAACATTTTTTACACAGTTGTAACTATAATGCAGGAAAAATAGTTTTATTCTACTTAATATTATAGGATAATTTTTAACCTCTATCTCTAAAGAATTGTTGTTACCAACATTGAGTAGTTAGTAGGAAAGAATTTCATCATTAATTAGTCTATTTTCACCATGAATCTGGCAACAGACAAAATCAAGGCAATGGGCAATCTCTTACCAACCCATTTTCTAACTCCACTGAATCTGACCTCACCACCATCTTAATTCCCAACCCTACAAGTGCATCACTGCCTAATCAAACCTCACCCTAATTTCTATGTGGGCAGGGACCATACCTGTGTCATTCATCTGTGCTTTAATAAATCACCTGAAAGTGTTAGACACTCAAAATTTCCCTTCCCTACACTTCAGAAATTGCTCAAAATCCCATTACCACAGCATTTTACATGGAATTTCCTATCAGCTGCATCACCCAAAAGCACACAGCAGAATGCTCGATTCACATTAGAAGTACACATCATGGGCTGACTATATTTGAAAAGAAATTAACTTTGAGATCACTGTTTAATTATACCTGCAACCTCATGATCTGGCTTAGGTGGCAATCACTATAGTTTCCTTCTAAAAATTGAAAATGTAACATGCAAATAAAATGTAAATTGTTAAGCTCTCTGAGGGCAGAGACTGTTTCTTTGGTCTAAAATCTGATAGTAGTACTGCTCCTGCTTTTCTTTTTTTTCAGCAATGTTTGCATGGTGTAACTTTTCTTTCTTTCTCTTATAACATACCTGTGTTATAATACTTGAAGTGAATTTCTTGTAGCCAGTGTATTGTTGGGTCATGTTTTTTATCCACTCTGGCAATTTCTGTCTTTTAAATTAATTAACTTTAAACTATTCACATCAATTAGTGATATGGTAGAGTTGAAGTCTGTCAGCCATTTTTTTCCTTGTTGTTTTCTATCTATTTCTTCCATTCTTCATTCCTGTCTTCATTTTCTTCTTTCCTGTGGGTTTCAAACTTTTTTTTTCAGGATTCCATCTTGACTCATATTTAGTGTTTTTGATATATCCCCTGGTTTAGTTTTCCTCGTGGCAGTTTTAGGTATCACAATATGCATACATAATTTCTCTTGGTCTACTGGTATCCACATTTTACCACTGCAGTGACACAGAAATCTATTTTCAAACTTCCTTCTTGTTAAATATAATTATTTTAAGTATTTCCCCTATATACATTGAGAACCACAACAGATGTTTATAATGTTTGCTTCAATCATTAAACACTATTTAAGAAAATCTCATGAAGATAGTCTATTATATTTTGGTTTATTTGTACCCATGCTGATGGTCTTTTTTTCCTTTCTGAAGCTCCCAGCCTTCTTTTGCTATCATTTTCTTTCTGTTTAGAGAACTCTCTTAACCATTCTTCAAAGACAGATTTTCTAGCAACAAATTCTGTTTTCCTTCACCCAAAATTTTCTTTCTTTCCCCTTCTTCCAGAGGACATTTTCACTGAATACAGCACTCACGCATGACTATTCTTTTCTTTCATTACTTGAAGACTGTTGCACTACTTCCTTCTGGCATTCAAGGCTCCAGATGAGTGACATACTGTCACTCTAATTTGTCCTCCCCTATAAGCAATGAATGCATCTTTTCTCTCTGCTTTCATTTTTTATTTATTTTTTAGAAGTTTAATCATGATGTGCCTTGGCATAGGTTTCTTTGCGTTTATCCTATTTGAGGGTTGTTCACCTTGAATCTATAGGTTTTTGTCTTTTGCCAAACCTGGGAAATTTTCATCCATTATTTATTTAAATTAATACCACTCTTGTCTCTCCTTCTGGAACTCCATAATATAAATGGATATTACACCACAGGTTCCCTGAGACTGTTCATTTTTATTCAGTCTACTTTCTGCCTTCAGATTGGGTAAATTCTATTGACCTGTCTTCAAACTCACTGATTCTGTCCTGTCATCTCCATTCTACTTTCTGATCTCATCCAGTGAGTTTTTTTTTTTCTTGATTATTTCAGTGTTGTATTTTTCAGTTCTCTAATTTCCATTTGGTTCTTTTTTAGAATATTTCTTTCTTTGCTAGGTTTTATATTTTCTTAATATGCTTCAAAATAATGATTGAGACTTTTTTTTAGTTGAAGTATGACTGACACACAATGCTACATTATTATTATTTCTGAATGCACACTATAGTGATTCAACTCTATAAGTTATGTTGAGTTCAGCACACATGTAGCTACCATCTTCCAGCATACACTATTACAGGACCATTGACTATATTCCCTATGCTATACTTTCATCTCCATGACTTATGCATTCCGTAACTGGAAACCTGTACTTCCCACTCTCCTTCACTTGTCATACCTATCTCCCCTACAAGGCAACCCCTCTTGGAACCACCAGTTTGTTCTCTGTATTTATGGGTCTGTTTCTGCTTTTTGTTTGTTTGTTTGTTGAAGCATTTTTTGATGGCTGCTTTAAAATCCCTGTCAGGTAATTCTGACATCTGATTCACATTGGTATTGGTGTCTATTGGTTGTCTTTTCTCATTCATGCTGTGATTTTCCTGGCTCTTGGTATGACAAGTGATTTCCTATTCTGACATATTGGATATTATATTATGGGATTCTGGGTTCATTTAATCTTTTGTTTTAGTACTCAGTCCCTCTATTAAGGTGTAGCATGAGGACCAAATGGGCCCCACCTTTACCATCTAGCAAAATAGGGGTACTGATTCACAATACCCCATAACAGAACAGTGGAGTGAACATTCAGCTCTCCCTTAGTCTCTGCTGACTCCTTTCCTTTAAAAATGAGGCACTAATAGTCAACTGCCTTATTGTCTCCAAGTGGAAGTGAAGATTAAGACCCCAATTGGGCCCAGCTTCCATCAAGTAGGAGTAGAGGGCTGACTCACACTTTGTTGCAGCAGAGTGGGGAGTCTCAGCTCCCCAGTGTATCCCACTGACATGGGGTGGGGGAAAAAGGGAGAATGAAGTCCTTACTACCCTCAATTTGCACCACCATGTTCATTGATGTCATATAGGGGTAGAGACTCAACTCAGCAATAGACCCAATGACACCAACCTGGTGGGAGAGCCAGAGTCCTACCTGGGTCTGCTGGATTGGGGATGGAAGACCAGTTCACCAATACCATCTGGCGTGGGGGAGGTGGAGTACTGACACCTGCTCCTTCCAAGTAAGGAATGGAAGAGAAGGTCTCTGCTCCACTCAGCTGATATCAGCCAGTGGGAAATTGGTGCACAATATTTGCTTCCATGGGGAAGGGACTGAGAGGTAGAAAGAAAGATCAGTTCCTCTCTGGCAGGCTGAAACTATGGAGAAGAAATAGTACGGTTTTTCTGCTAGCATTTGACTGGAGTAAGGTTAAGTACTGCCAAAAAGAGTTCCTATTGTTAGGCTACCCTTTTCTTGGTCCTTTAGCTAAGGGAAAGCTAAGGCCTTTCCTGGAGATTTTTGTCTGTGCTTATTGGTGGTTCTGGGATGGAGGTTTCTGTAGCACCCTGTTGAGGATATGTTGGAGGCAATAAGGAAACCCAGGGAACTTATCAAAGTTTTGTTCCTCAAGTCCTAATGTCCCAAGGCAGTCCACCTTCTTCTTTCCACTTTGAGAGTCTTCCTGACCTTCTTTGTCATGTTATAGTCAGGGCTTTTAGTTGTAAGAGGGAGTACCTGTGAGGAATAAGCTACTCCACCTTGACAAGACCCAAGAGACTATTTCTTATTCTGCAAGTATCTTTGTATGTTATGAAAGTGCCTGGCACACAGTAGATATTTTGACAAATATTTAGCCTACAATGAAGGAGTCACTAATGCAAAGATGGATATAGTACAGTCCTTCCCTATAGTAGGTTAGAGCTGGATTCTCTCGGTTCTAAGTTTATGTTTTACACCTGCCACTTACCAGTTTGGGCAAGGTCGTAAACTCTTTAAGATGTACTACCTCTAAAATGGATATTCTAATCATTTCTGTTGGAAGTAAATGGTTTTCCCCAATTCTTATGTTTCTTTCCATGTCAAAGTGGCTTCATTAACATGTCAGTCCTGGCCTCTCTTCCCAGTTTCTTTCTCTACCCCAAGCAAGTGGGGTGACTGCTTGATTGGTGAGTTTGGAAGGAGAGACTAAAAATATATACTGAACTTCTAAATTATTCTAACTTATCTACACAGGCATCAACAGCACTGGTTGGGGGCATGTCTCACAGGGAGGATCATAGAGGATTGTATGTCTCCACTGGGCATCTCATGTCCAGGGAGACAGAAGGATGTGCTCTGCATACCCAGTGTCATTAAAATGGATTATAAACTTCTGTCTCTCCTAATTCATTGTAAGGTTCTTGAAACTAGCAAGGAATATTCAATAAATACCTCTTAAGCAATGACCAAGGGCCAGAGATTGTGTCGCTAAACAAAGATGAATTATTTAAGGTGCCTGCCTTTGTGTAGCACATTGACTATCTGGGAAACTGAAAATATAAATAGTAACAAGCAAACAACCTCTTAAGTGCTACAACAGAATTATGAAAATATGGTGAATTGAAACAAAAGTGTGGAGAGCAGGTAAGCTTTCACAAACATGGTCTAATTAACCTAGCATCAGAAAAAAAAGAAAAAAACACCTGGGAAGTTAATCATAGTAATAATCACAATAGTAATAGTATTGGGCACTTACCATGATGAAGTGCTGAGTGCTTTACATGGACTATCTCCTTAATATCAAAGTAACCCTTTAAAGAACATACATCCCTACCCTCATTCAGGGAAGAGAAAACTAAAGCATAAAGGGGTGAACAAGCTTTCTTGAGATCACACAGGTAGTTAATGATGAGTCCACTCACCCCAAAGTCTATAATCCTAACCAACAGAAGACATTCTCCACTCTTAAAATGAAGAAATTAAGGCTTAATTTTATTTAGTTTTACATCTCCAGCACTTTACCGCATGCATGGCAAACACCAAGAACTCAATAACTACCAGGGGATAAAAATAAGATAGGAAAGGAGAAAAGAAGGGAGGCTCTTTGACTTAGAAAAAAATCATCCATCAGAAAAACAGAATGATATATTATTGTGGCTCCTGGTAGTGGTACGACTGTTGTCACCAGGAAGCAGTCATTGAAGGACAATATATTTGTAAATATTTTGAGTTCTGATTTATTGTAAAAAGGGCAGGCTGAATACACAGCTGTGTGCACTCCTATATATTTGTTTGGTCTATAAATAATAGCAATGTGGTGACAGTCCAGAGGCTACTCAGAAAAAGCACTCCTGGGTGACTTATCTCACCCTAAACAGCCAGGCTTCTGAGACCAGTCTACATGACAAAGCAAGGGCTTTCCATTCTAGCTGACCTTAGCCAGAGAGTCAGGGCAACACAGACGACACAGGTCAGAGGAATGACCAAAGAGTTGGAAAATAGAAACAGTGGTCAGTATTTGATTACCGTTTTTTGTTTTTGTTTTAAACCATTTTAACTCTCTGGAGTTATATTCTCTATTTCTTCAGAAATATTTCTATTTCTTCTTCTATTCTAAATCTTCTTCTATTTCTTCAAATTCTACAAATTTGAATTGTTATCACCAATTAGAATTAATTCTACCTCTCAGAGAAAATGTAAAAATAGTTTCATTATTTCTCAGGGCATTTCTTCTGCCATGCACTATATAGGTGTATTCTGGCATGTGCCTGTCTGATGTTCTAAATACACACACGTTATAGGTAAAGGCATGTTGTTTTTTAAATTTTATTTATTTTCTTCACTCCTAGTTTCTTGCATAATAAAGATATAAAATGACACATGAAAACTCTCAGTAAATGACTGAGAAATTGGTAAGTAGTCATTAAGCAGTCCATTTTTCCTCATGCTACCAAATCTAGAGACTGAGTATTTTAGTCAGAAGAGAAAATAGGATTTAACCTGTTGGCAGCTTCCTCCCTGCTTCTCTCCTCCCAATCCATCCAATCTTCTCCACCTATTTCCTGTTTATCTTCTTAAAAGCACATTGGGCTGCTTATTTTCTAAAGCTGCGCTTTCCCATACAGTAGCCTCTGGTCACGAATGTCTGTTTACATTTAAACCAGTTAACATTAAATTAAAAATTCAACACTTCCTCCCCACTTGCTGCATTTCAGTGGCCAAAAGTCCCAAGGGGCTAGTGGCCACTCTACAGACAACACAGAGAACATTTGCATCTTCCCAGATAGTTCCCTTGGATAACACTGCTTGAAAGACTTCCTTCTGCCCCCAGCTCTTAAGGTAACACCTTTATTAAGAGTCTGACTCCTGCTTCCCCCGGCATACATCTATGTTTTAAAATGCACACACATATCTGCTGTGATTTCTCAGAATAATCTCGAGGCAGGCACAGAGCTGGTAGGAAATATCTAGGGGACTGTTGGTAAAGGGGTTGACTGATGAAAGTGTCTAAAATGTGACTACGCCCCACATGAGAATAGGCTCCCCAGGACTTGTGCTATTTGAGCAATTACATGTCCAGGGTTAGATGATTTGCATTCTGATGGGGTTGAGGGGTCAGGTCAAAAAAACAGTGCATCTCTCAATTCTTCTCCTAGGATGTGAGGGATTGTGTGTGAATCATTTATATGCTCCCCATAAATATTTATAGAAGATAATATATATGTATAGATGTATGTATATATTTACTCTATGCATATGGTTAAAATTCATCTACATTAGACTTGAAAGACCTAATGTTTGCCATACTAGAACAACTGTTATGCAACTAGAAATCATTCTGCAGGAATGAGAGCAGGGAGGATGCCTTTGCCGAGGCAGAGCAGCCAGGGGTGTGCATCTAGTGAACAATATGGCTTTTCTCCAGCCATTTTTTTTTTTTCCATCCAGCCACTGCTGATGCAGAGATTCATTGCTGTGACACTGTAAGTCTTGCTGTCTACTTCATCGGGGGGATCTCTCTGATTGTCAGGCTGTTCCATCCTCTCCATTCCCATTGTAGGAATGAACCACACCATTGTTTTTATCAACCCACTTAAATACCAGTGTAATGACAAGAAAAAAAATCCTCATTGAAATAGGTTGATTTTCAATGTGCTTTTATCTGCCTGAAATGGAAATCTTGCTTCATTATTATTAATTTGTTGAATGCTTACTGTATACGAGACTCACTCTATCCTTTACCTTATCTGATCATGACAATGCCCTACAAGAGCAGCACCAGTAACATATCCATTTTAGAGATGAAGATATTAAAGCTGAACTAAGTTAAGCTCTTTTCAAAGATCACACAGCAGGTAAGTCTTAAGATTCTGGCTCAATATGAAGCACATCATTCTAAGAAGCTGGGAACGTGGGTGAATTAGGATGGAGGGAAGGGAACCTGATGTTGTACATCTTAGTGATTTATGTTTGCAGCAGAACTGCCACTGTCTTGGGATACTTGTCTATGTGGAAAGGCCATTCGTGCTCTAAACTTGACACTCACTCAGGAGCACACATTCCTGCTCTGTTATTTCCCCACGGACATGTTCATTTCCCAACTAGTCTTCCTTTTTGGCTCCAAAACTAGGATTGCGCACAGTAGCAGGGCTGGACACTAGGTTTTTAGATTGGTGAATTCCCTGTGTGCTTCCCTTAATTTCTTCAGCTTTCATTTTCACACCCTTTGAAAGAGGCACTCACAAATACTCAAACAGAGCAACCAAGAATTGAACCATCTATGGCTTCAGATAAGATTATTCACAAAGACAAAAGCCTGGAACAGTTAACAAATGCAAGTGTAAGCAGCCAGTTCAGTCTACGAGGGGCAGAGAAAATAGATTGCAGTGTCAACTTAATCAATGGTTCATCGCTGTACTTTTTCAGTGCTTGAACCTTATTAGGATTGAGGCTGCATTGCTCAGTTGAAAATCAATCTGGAATTTTTCAAACAGCTACAAACTGTAGAAATAAAATTGCAAATAATTTGATGACTTCTCCCAGTACCTTGGGAAAATCCATGCAGAACTAAGTGGGCGTGGTACATGGATGTGCCTCTGGCTGAGGCTCAAGGGCAGGAAAAGGATGAGGAAGCCAGTGGAATCCATGTTGGGGTTCCAAATCCAGGGCAAATTGACTGAACTCCTGTCTGAGCTCAGTTTTGAAGATGCAGTGACTAAACATAGTGGTATGAATATTAGACTCTCTCAATACAAAAACTGACTTCAGGCTAAGGTCAGAACAACAGAACATACACAAGATCATAGAGTTTCTCTTTGGAACCTGACCTAGCATTTAGAAAGGCTTCAGGGATGATATGGATTGCCAGGACCAAGGGAAAGAAGAGAAGAGACACTGAGAGATGAAAGGTGAGATAGTCTTAGTGAACCTAAGCAGGACACAGTGTATATAGACTTATATGTCTGGCCCCAATTAGCTTGTGGCTGAATATATGATAGAATGATGCTCAATGCAGACATTAGAAAATAATTTCTAAAGTTTTAAGATACAGGGAATCCCAAAATGGCTAATAGGCTCATAAGTATAAAAATAGACATACTTGCATTGTGGCTAAGAAAATGAACCTTCATATAAGTGAAATCTGGATTAAATCCTGCTCCACCATTTAGTATAGGACCTGGCAAGAAGTACTCAACCTCTCTGAGTCTCAATTTCATAGTTAACAATGCTAGCACTTCCCACCTCTAAGGCTTGATAAGAAGATAAAACGAAATCATTAAATGTCTAGGACCATGATTGGCATGTAATGCATGGTTCCAAAGGGTACAAGTTGATGCTATTACTGTGAGGAAAAGAAAAAATACAATTTTAGACTAGGTCATTGTTATGAGTTGAATTGTACCCCTCCCCCAAAAAAATATGCTGAAGTCCTAACCCCTTATATTTGTGAATGTGATCTTAATTCTAAATAGAGTATTTGCAGATATAATCAAGTTAACATGAGATCATTAAGGGAGGCCCTAATCCACTATAGCTGGAGTCCTTATGAGAAGAAACAGACAGACATGCACAAAGGGAAGATAGAAGAGACACACAGAGAAAATGACCGTGTGAACCCAGAGACAGAGATTGGAATTATGAAGTCCTTGAGGATTCCAGCAGCTGGAAGAGGCAAAGTTTCACCCCACAGAGGTTTCAGAGGGAGCGCAATCCAGCTAACATATTGATTTCAGACACCTGGCCTCTAGAATTATGAAAGAGTAAGTTTCTCTTACCTTAAGTTACCTGTTTTGTGGCACTTAGTTATGGCAGCTACAAGAAACTAATACTGTCATAATTCATACCCAAAGAAAGTCTGTTTAGAGGACATTTAATTAACTCTCAGTCTTAACTAACTAGAGTCACTTTGGTGCAGTAGGAAAGCTCACAGAAATACAGAAAGACTGCAAAGTTTTGAATGCTGTAATTTTGAAAAAAATTGTGATTTTTAATATAGTTATAAGTTTAAAAATATGGTACAGTTTATTGCATTAGTTAGCTCAGGCTACCAAAACAAAATACAAAAGATTGGGTGGCTTAAACAACAGAAATTTATTTTCTCACAGTTGTGGAGGCTGGAAGTCTGAGATCAGGGAACCAATAAGGTCAGGTTCTGGTGGAGACTCTTCCTGGCTTATAGATGGCCACCTTCTTTTTTTTTTTTTTAATTTAAATTCTAGTTAGTTAACATATGGTGTAGTACTGGTTTCAGGAGTCGAATTTAGTTATTCATCACTTACATATAACACCCAGTGCTTGGGGCACATGGGTGGCTCAGTCGGTTAAGCATCCAACTCTCAATTTTGCTCAGGTCATGATCTCACGGTTCATGGGATCAAGCTTCTCATCAGGCTCCTTGCTGAAAGCATGGAGACTGCTTGAGATTCTCTCTCCCCCTCTCTCTCTGCCTCTGCCCTGCTCTTTCTCTCCCTCTCTCAAAATAAACATTAAAAAAAATAAGTAACACCCAGTGCTCATTCCAACAAGTGCCTTCTTTAATCCCCATCACCCATTTAGCCCATCCCTCCACCTACTTCCCCTCCAACAACCCCTTCTTGCTGTGTCCTCACATGGCTTTTTCTTGATGCCATGTGAGAGAGGAAGAGCAAGCTCTCTGTTGTTTCTTCTTATAAAGCCGTTAATACCATCAGACCAGGGCCTCATCCTCATGACCTTACCTAATCCTAATTGCCTCCTAATGGCCCTATCTCCAAATAAATATCATCACATTAGGACTTAGGGCTTCAACATATGAATTTGGGAAGGGATGCAATTATTTACTTCATAACATAAGTGTTGAACCAGCATGCTATATATTATTCACTTTCTCCCTCAAATATATCATGAGATCAGGTTCACATACCACTTTGGGTGAGAGGGGACAGAATATGCCCAGTGGTTAATAAGACATGGTCTCTGCCCTCAAGCATCTTACAGACTAATGGAAAAGATAGTTTGTTAATAGAACACTACAATCTAATATGGAAGATACAGTGCTGGAGGTGAGCCTGTGGGACAGCAGAAGAGGTTCAGGGAAATGTTCCTGCAGTGGACCCCTAAGTCCAGGGAAGGGGTATGCCTCATTCCTTCTCATCCATTCAGAGCACAGCATATTGCAAGTGATATGACTAGTGTTTAATAAATACTCATTGAAGAATAAAGAATAAATGAAGCATATTGCCATTAACTAGAATACAAAAATTCCTTACCACCAAGGATGGTATGTTAGAATTTCATTATAAATTCTAAAATGTAAGTTGAGTTGTCGTATAGGAAAAAACATAGAACTAGGAATCTAAAGAATAGGTTTTATTCCTCACTGCCTTAAACTAGCCCAGGAACCTTGGATAAGAGACTGGAAAGGATACATCTGAGAACAAAGGGATTCATTCAGCTCCTGTTAGCTCTAAAACTATAATTCTGGGATTCTCTTCTTAGATTTCATCTGAGGAACATTATGAATAACATCAGGATTTCTAAAAGTAACTCATTACTCTCTGTATGGTAAGAAAGGACTCAACGATCCAGATAATAGCCACAGACATCTGCTGAATAACAAACATTCAAATGTTGGTTGAATGTTTGTAAGTAGTATAATGCAGAGGTGCCAATGGATTTTATTCATTCATTTGAAAGTATTTATTCAACTACTACTAAGCATCACTCTAGGTACCAGGTAATGGTATATGAAATATATGTAAGTATATGTATATATTATATTTATATATATATATATATATATATATATATATAAATTTTCAAAAATACTAAAATATATTTCTCCTGAGCAACTTTCTAAAAGGCTTTTTAAACTTTTCAACCTGACTGCTCTGTTGCCACAATCTCACGTTAGCAGTGCTCTGTGGAAAGGAATTTCCTCTAATGCTTTTAGTGTTTGGCTCTTATATCTGAACCATGAGGTTATTGTAGTTGATAAAAGCCAAAAATAGTTTTATAAAATGCAGCCTCTTTATTCCCCTTATAAGTTGAAAATTCTTAATAAAGTTTCATTCATTTCCAGTTTTTTGGGAAGAATATTTTTAAATTCTTCCTGAAGTCAAGTCCATCCCAGTATCAATGAAGGATCGCTTCCCAGCCTTTCCTACACCCTAAAGAGATAATGAAGTTTAAATATACAAAGAAAATGACAGCCCGAGTCTTGCTCCTCTCTGCCCTTGCCTTAGGTTCCAAAGAATCATAGAATGTTAGTGGTAGAGTGACCAGAGGGCTGATTTAATCTGACTCCTTCATTCTGCAGATAAAGAATACCTAGGGGAATGAATTGATTACCCAAGGTCTTTCAGCTAACTACTTTGTGAGGTTGAGACCATCTCCCAAGTCTCCTTATTTTAAGTTACAGTCGCTCCACTAAACCATGCAGCCCCATTGCCCAGTTTCCTTTTTGTCCTTCACATGGCTTAGCTCATAGATGTGGGCATTCTGACATCTTTGTCATGCATTCAACTGGTTCATATCTGTTTAGATCAAGGGCCAGAAAACTTTTTCTATAAAAGGCCAGATAGCAAATACTTTAGGCTTTGAAGGCCATATGGTCTCAGTTGACATTCTCAGCTGTCACTGTAGTGCAAAAGCAGCCATAGACAAAATGTAAACAAATAACAGTACCTGTGTTCCAATAAAACTGTATTTACAAAAACAGGCAGTGAGCTGCATTTGGCCAGTGGGCCATAGTTTTCCAAACTCTGGTCTAGATAGATTTGTCTTCCCTACTCCTGATCCTAGAAGGCTACTTGTCAGGATGAGAATGAAAGATACCATCTTTCTTCCCTTATTGTAAAAACAAGATCTTATGAATTTTATACATTAGTTCTACAGAAATCTATTGAATACCTACTTTATGGGAAAAGAACAAGTGGTAAAATACGCTGCGATAATAATAATAAGGTATGATATCTGTTGAGCACTTACTATGTCCCAGCTGCCAGGCAAAGTACTTTATGCACATGCTTCTCATTATCCTTACAAAACCCCATGTTACTGCTAAGGAAAGTAAGGCCTAGCAGGAGTAGGAAACTCATCCACAGGCATACAACTAGAGAGTTGTAGAAGTAGGATTTGGGTCCAGATATGCATGGCTCTTATCACTGTCACTGTCTGACTTCCTGAGATGTTGGGGAACCTGGTCTCATGTAACAAAGGCGGCATAGCTCTAACCCGGGGTCCATTACTTAGGAGCAGGAATCCCCTCCCCCATCTATTCTTCCACCTCTGCTCTCATTTGGCAATAATTTGTGTTCCCAGAGATAGCTGTGAATGGCGTGAGTTGTTGAATCAAAAGAACAACAGCAAACTATGGTGATATATTAGTCTAGGTTTCAAAAAAAAAAATGGTTAAAAGCCTAATTATAGACCTTTTATTTTTTTAAAGGTTTATTTTTCTTCTGACAGTTTATTTATTTTGAGAGAGAGAGAGCAAGCGAGTGAGCAAGGGAGGGACAGAGAGGGAAAGAAAGAATCCCAAACAAGCTCCATGCTATCCGTGTGGAGCCCAATGTGGGGCTTGAACCCATGAACCAGGAGATCATAACCTGAGCCGAAATCAAAAGTCAGATGCTTAACCAACTGAGCCACCCAACCAACCCCAAATTATAGACCTTTTATAAATATATATCAATCAGTCTTTCAGTTTCTCCATATGTATGATTTGTCCACTCACTCTGCCGCACACAGTGCTAGGCACGGCTAGTCCCTCACACAAGCAAGACTTTGAAGTCCTAAGGTTTAGCCCTTACTCTTCAGCTATTTAGTCAAGAGAACTTGGTCCAATACCTGTGATCCTTACATTCCCCTTAAGTAAAATGAGGGAGTTTTATTTAACACTGACCAAGGCTCAGATCGTCCTCTTACTGAGTCTACAAAGAAGGTAAAGTGCCACACATGCAGCCCTCCGGATTTGACTATTCTTCAAAGAACTATCTTTGCTCCATAAGGTTCATGTGAAGGATGTTTCTAGGGACCAAAATTTAACTAGGAGCACCGACTTAATACAAATGCAACTGCATTTGTGTGAGCACACATCTGCATGTGTTTGCCCAACACTGTAATGCGATAGTTAAGAACCCTGGCTTGGGCGTCAAACACCCCTGGTATCATGTCTTGATTTTACTGCTTTTTGATTACATGGGCCCCTGCAAAGGGAGGGTTAAAGTGGACTGGACAACAGGTCTTCTCTAGCTAAGACATGAGAAGGGAAAGAAATGGAGGTGAGGGCACTGGAAGCTTCACAGTGTAATAAATTGAAACACTGGTGACTATAGGGGAGATGTCAGATCCAGATAAATAAAAAAAGGAAATGAAATGAGTAGGAAGGCGGTGAGCTCTCTGTCCATGGGAGGACTCAAATAGCAGCTGGACAATCACTTTTTGAAAATTATAAAAAAGGAATTGAGTTACCAGATAAGAGTACAGCCCGATAGACTCCAAGATCCCTTCTCTGAAATTCTGTGACACTAGGGTGTATGAAATGGATTTGTTTGCTTATCCTCTGTCAAATATATAAGTAGTCCAAGGATCATTTGGGTTTAGTTTCCATTCTCTTGGAGTATCATGAAGAGCACTCAGCAGACATAGCCTTTCAGCATGCCCAAAGGGCATTTTCTTCCTTCCTTAGAACCCAAATGACCCCTCAAGTTATTTGTCCAGCATGTATGCAGTGACCTTGAATTCACTCTTTTCAGGCAAAACAGACTGACTGAGAGCTGTCTAAGTGGCTCCATGGAGTTCTCAGTTCAATGTTCCCTAACTTCATGGTCACAATTGACAAAAGTTTACATTGCTATTTAGAGCTTTCCAGTCACTAATCAGAACCCTCAGTGGAATGAGCTGCCTCTACAAGGTGTGGGCCCTCCTCACTGCAATGTAGTAGTTGGATAAATACTCTTTCATTCAATTAACAAATCATACTGTTGCACTTTCTAAATGACAGGCACCATACAAACCACTGGAAATACAGGAGCCACTTGCCATTAGCCCTTTGTACCCCTAGTTCCCAGCATTAGTGCTGTGATTGATAATACCTTGTGTCTGGATCTCTGTGTAGGCAATGCCAGCACTGAATGCAACAGAGAGAAGCATCACTACTGGAGCCAAGTGTGATGTGATGAAATGGGATGCAGTGTCAGCAGTAAAAGTACATGAGATGATGTTCTCTCCAACAGGCGCATCTCTATTTCTGACTTTTTTTAGCTGCTTTGAGAGGCTTAGCAATAAATTGTCCAAGAACGTATGTGTCCAAGCTTTTGCCATGTCCTTATCAAAGTCTGCCATTTGAGCTCTGTTTTGGAACTTGTCCATTCCTCCCTACAGATCATCCAACTAAGTAACTCAAAATTCTTGAGGAAGTGTGTGGGGCTCACCTCCAGCTATCGTATCCTCTGACTTCCTTCTCAGATTTCCCTTTACATGATTCCTAACAGAACAGAGCTGGAATAGCAATCATAATAATAGCAACAATAGTAACTGTGGCGTATGTTGCTGACTGATACTCAGTACCATCCCTGCATTTCTCAAGGACCGAAAGCCTAGAACCTGTATTTTTGATATTCTTCTTCCTCCAAGATGTATGCTTAACCAATAAGGCACTTTCACAAGATCTATAAAACATAAAAAAAGAAATACGGGCATGGACAACACAGCACTTCTCCAAATGCTTTCTAGAAAATCCCTGATCATCACCCATTTCCATGATGCTGGCAGCTGAGATCACAGGTAGTGGCTTCTCTGTGAATCCTGAATATCAGTGTGTTCTGAAACCCAACAGCAGCCGTCCTAATCTTCTTGCCCCAGTTCCTCCAAGTCATGTAAACCTCTCTCTGGACCAAAACTATAGATCCTAGTGGGGCTCATCTAAACTTCGACAAGTCTCAGTCTTGAAGGAACCTAAGTGCCAGAAAGGACAGCATAGCAGGAACTCAAGTATGGGCAATAAGACTGGGGATACAGTGACCATTTGAAGTGGTCAGAGTAGAACAATGACTGATAGAAAGTAAGAACCCTCAAAATATGAAATGTGATGGCATGCTCTAGCAGCTTCTTGGCTACCCCTTTTCACACCGTCCTAGAATCACACTGGGATTGTTCTCAGAGACTAGTGAGGAGATAAACTTTGATGTGGGTGTCAGGAGGCCTCAGTTTTAGAATTTGTAAAAGTGAGAAGACAGAATTTAGACAGTTTATCATTAACATGCCATGCTTTATTCTTTTCCCTTATCATTGAGCCATTGTGTTGTACAAAGAACCACAGGCTACAAAAAAAATAAGCAATAAAAGCTATAGGGTGTGTTAGGTAGGGTTCCCTAAAAATTTATTCAAGCGATTTATTCAGGATGCATTCTTAGGAGAAGGATTAAAAACTAAGGATTAAGGATCAAGGATTAAGTCCTTTCTGATGTCACAGGGAAGCTCTGGAGAAGAAACTGCACCACATAGTTAGCCCCACCTTAAAGCAAGTGAGATGGCCTCTTAAATGACCATGCCAATGAGACTTCTGCCCCAAAAGAGGGAAGGAGGGATAGCCTCCAAGGTGAAGTGCTCCATGTTAGTCTAAGGTGATTCTTTAAAGAAGGGGATAGCCGTGAACTATTGCCAGCCAACAATCTCAGCAGGTGGGTTATGGGTACCCTTGGTGATTAAAAATATCTGGGCAAGGCCCCAACAGCATCCACTTCAGTTCACTGCTTACAGCACTTCGATCCATTTGTTTCCTACATTAAGTTCACTCCTTCTGAGTATAGATTCTTGAATTCTCATGTGTCTCAATTTCTTAGAGAACTTACAGGAAGATGGTGAATTGAGATGAACAACATCTGCTGCTGCTGCTGCTAAGGCATAACTGATACTCATTATCTCTAATTTCTGATGTCTGTGTTAGATTTTGCTCCCCTTGGGCCACAGTTCTACTGGTCTAGGTGACTTGTCTGATGCCTTACCATGAATTCTCATCCCTAGGGCTCTAAAATCCTGGTTACTATGCTCTGATTAGACAATGGTTGCTCTATTTGTTAATTTGAAATTACAAGTGGGCATAAAGTACCAAGAGATGCCTAAGTGGATTAGCTCTGTTAGGCATATTCCTCCTTGCCTTCATTATGTATAAGGAATCCTACCACCTCATGATAATCAGGGTTAAACACCTCTGCCACTATGGTAGCTCCTTTCTTTGGCTGATGGTCAGCTGGCTTGAGGATCCCAAGGTGACCATGAGGCAGCCATAACTTTAGATTAGGAGTACTCTTACTATGTCTCCTGGTAGAAACAATCCCTTCTGGGACCTAAGACCTTTAAACCCACAGAGCCTAAATTTGCAGGAAAAGTTTGCAAAAATTCCACAAATCGTTTACAGGGAGTAAAAATGAATGGTGCCATTTTTTTAAGCTTATTTATTCATTTTGAGAGACACACACACACAGCGGGGGAGGGGGGGATGAAGGGAGAGCACGCACAAGTGGAAGAGGGTCAGAGAGAGAGGAAGAGAATTCCAAGCAGGCGACAGCACAGAGCCTGATGCAGGGCTCAAACCCACAAACTGTGAGATCATGACCTGAGCCGAAACTGAGTCAGATGCTTAACCAACTGAGCCACCCAGGTGCCCCAAGAATGGTGCCATTTCTACTTCAACTCTTTGCTTCTCAGTCCCATGTATTCTACCTATTGGGAACATAATAACATATAATACCATTAAGGTATATACTGATAACACTCCATCTTTGCAGGTGTCTTCTCAAAGCTGATGTTCCAGCTATGACATTAGGAGCTTATTTTCATTGTTCTCCCAAGCTGTAATCTTCTGGATGCTATAGTACAAGGTAGGAGCAGTGGATGCCACAGCCATGGGCTGCTTATGTCCAAGCTTTTGCAAGCCATCCCAGCACTCAAGGTCCTATGCCAAGGTGCTAAGTGCTATGTCACAAGAGAGTGCCCCCAGTACAGATAGACTCTCCTTATCTAGCTTTATATTCTATTCCCCATGATCTAGCATTGATTCATTCACAGGTATACTCTCCAGTTCCTGCCAGTACATGTGAGCCTAGTCCTACAGCTATTTCAGCATACAGTCCTGTCCTGTCTTAGTAGGATGGTTAGGTTATGCTGCAATTTGACTTTAATTATGCATATGGAACCAGAGGAGGTAGGACAGATCCCAAAGTGTCTTATAAGCCTCCTGCTTCCTTTGAAGTCTCTCATAGTCTTCATTCAAGGGGGTTAGGGGGGCAGGATTCCATTTCTAGAAGCTACTTCTGCCAGCCCAGATGGTTCCAAGGAATTTGGTGATTCCAGGTTCTCAAGTGCATCTACCAGCTATCCCCATCCCAAGGCTCAGAGTCTGACTCATTCCCTAAGAGGGCCTTGTCTTTTTCATAAAAGACTTGCCTAGGCTGAGGTTTCAGGCCTCTTTCAAGTTCTGCTCTTTTGATAAGTCTTATTCCTGACCCTCAGCTGTGGTTCCCCTCTAGCTGTTGGAGATGAAGGCTTTTTTTGAAAACTTCCAATAACATTCCCTGTCTCTCACTTGGCTTTAAATTGCTGATAACTACATCCAAGACTGTCACTTCTCTCTTGAATGAACTGATGATGCTAAGAACAACTACCTACTTCCGTAGTCTTTGGACTGCTATTTCCCTGCACATCTCAAATGCCTAATATAATGCATCAGCTAAAGCAACTCTTCCAACCCCAGCTCACCTCAGGCAACCTATACCAACCTATACCAACGCCAGCTCACTTCAGGCAAAGGTGAGCTACCTTTGTCAGAGGTTATCCTAGCTACCTCATGCCAGAGATTATCAAGACCCCACTTACTACCAGTGACAGGAGTCCTCATTGCCATCCAGCCAGTGAGTGATCCAACTCCAGAAGCCCATCCCAGGACCATCTGCGGTGCAAACTGACTCAGGTCTAGAAGCAGAGCCCAAGAACAAAAATTGGAGCGCTCTCAAGAGAAGTGCCAGGGAAGCAGGGTCAGGAACAGGACAATTTCTAAGCAAGAATGTTATCGCATCTAAAGATTAGCATAGATTTGATCCCACAGGCACACTCTGGAACACGAACTGTACCACAGAATCAATCCTATCCTGGGGCAAGTGGACCAGCCTCTTAAGCACCTATGCCAGTCTATCCCTGTCTGCAGTTTGCAGCAGGTGAGCAGGGGAGCACAAAGCAATTGCAGCTTACATTTAGCCAATGGTACTTCTCTAGAGGGAGAAGAGCTGTAAACAGTGATCAGCCAACCCTCACAGCAGTTGGGGAATGAGGTAAAGGGGATCTAGGCTGGGCCCAACAGCATCCACTACACAGGAAAGGATCCTGCTCAAGAAAATGTAAAAGCTTATAACTGAATTAGTTATTGTTTCTAAATTTTAATAAGCAGTCACCAGTATAGGGTGAATTCCTTATCACTAGAGAGGTATGATCTGAGCTGGCTGGCCATTTGGAACTGGTAAGGAATCAGTTCACTGGGCTCTGAGGTCCCTTCCACATCTGAGATGCTATTATTGCACTTCAGTGGGGAGAAAAGGAGTTGGAAAAATGAATGAGGAAAAAAGGGAGGTTAGAAGAAAAAAAAAGAAAGCAGAATCAAAGCCCTAGAAAAGAGGTCATTTAGCTGGAGCCATTGAGCATGGACAATTTAGGATTGCTCAGAAACCCCTGAATTTGTATGCAAACTTCTGTGTGAATGGGAGTGTGCTTTTTGCTAGGAAAATAGTCTATAGCTTTCATCATATTCTCCAAAGGGTCTGTGCTATAAACAGAATTAAGTGAGAGAGAAAGGCTCCTTCTTAGAGAAGCAGAAATCCCTCACTGGAACTCCCTACATACTCCATGGCTGAGTTTTCCTTGTACTGTTTTGAAAATGCATTAATTGAATTTCTACAAGAGGAGATTGAAATCAAAACACCAGAGAGTAAAGACTGTACCTGATGTTCTGCCGCATAGCTTACAAGTTTTGGACCGACATTTTTTCAGGACTAGTCTTCCAATGGAGAAAAGGAAACCAAAGTAACTAAAGACATTTCATTTGTGCTGAACTAAAACAAGGCCCTTCCTGGTGAGTGTCACAACCCTACCATAACCCGTGCCTTTGCCACATATATTTTGATTCTGACTCTAGTGAGAGAAAGTTCAAGTTTGGGAAGAAAATTACAAGAGGAATAAGGAGGAATCGCCTCAGAGGACAGAAAAGTCCTACTGTAGAGATAACATATTTCTCCGGAATCCAATAAACCTCAGCTCTGTGTCAACAGCTCACAAAACCGGGAAAAGACACGTAGTCCCTGTTACTCAGTGAGCAGCCCCCCCCTCATGATTCAGCGGTGAGGATGGGTCTGACCTGCAGGACTTGCCCTTATGAGATTTTTATTATGACAGCATTGATTCACTCTACTGGATAGACTCATGGAAGGGATTTTATGGTTTATCTCAACGACTTCCTCATTTTACCAATTAACAAGCTGAGGCCCAGAGCAGAGAAGTGTCATGCTTGAGAGTGGCAAAGGTGAACCTAGCCCCAGATAATATTGTACAGAGAAGACAGCTGAGATTCTTAAACTAAGTTGCCTCAGGCCAAATCCTGACTCTGCTGCTTATTTGCTGACCTGCAGCAAGCCAGGTAACCTCAGTCTACTTGCCTATAAAATGGGGACCAGGTTATTGCAGATGGAACGAATTAGTTCTTGAAATTACTTAGCACAGATCTGGTATATGGTGAAGGCATAATTAACATTAGCTCTAGTATTGTCATTTAAACAAAAGTCACCTGACTCTGAATCCAGTTTTCTGTTCAATAAAGAACAACAGGATTCAAATTTGGAATATTTCACCTATTAAATGGGACTTTTTGGACAGGTGACTTAATCTATATGTGCATATGGAAGGGGCTATTTCCCTTATCTGGAAGGTGACAATAGACTCTATAGACTCATTCCCTTATCTGGAAGGTGACAATAATAACATGCATATTGCATGCAACTGTGTGAGGACAAAACAAAATGAGTGTAAAGCACTTCACATTTAAGAAACACGTCACTTCCCTGAAAGCCTTTGATTCAGGACTTCATATTGTGAGAGAGAAGAGGGTCAATGGTAGAGAACTCAGAGACAATTAATGATTGTATCATTTTTATGCAGTGGGTTTGCTTTTACCTGTATCATCTTCATTACCTTCAATCCAAAACCGTGTCTACTATTAACCCAACTTTACAGATGAGGACAAGAGCGTCAGGAAGCTTAAGGAACTTACTGGTAAGTCTGCAGTGTTAATGTGCACCAGCGTCGGGAGTCCTGCTGAGGTGCCAGGTCACAGAGTTTGTCCACCCCACTCACCAACGCTGGGGAAATGGGGAGTTACCACCACACCCCCAAGCCCCTTCCATATGCACTGCTCTGTGCTAGGCTCTGAGGGGAATATAGACACAGGAGGAGTGAGAACTACCACTGTCAGGTGCTCCTAGATCCAGGTTTTAACAATGTTATTCCATTTAGGAAGACATGACATCCTGTGAGCCTGGAAACCAGTTCCAAGAGGACAGCACAGCATCTCACTGTCTTGTGTTTTAAGTCAGCACTGTCTGATTTTTTTTTTTTTTTTTTTTTTTTTTTAATACTAAGGTAAGCAACAGTGGTGAAGAGGCTCCTGGGTCTGTCCACACAAATGTTGACTCAGTCACCATCCCTCAAACAATTGTATTAAGTAAACTTCAAGGTGAGGAATGAACAGCCAAAATCAATTGGAGTTGCACAGTCCACATAGGTTATCTGCACAAATATTAAAATGCCTTCCATGGATTTGGAATTAACTTCTAATCCTATGAAGAGTGATGTCTGGAATTCATTGGCCACCAGTCCAGAAGCCATGAGCTGGATGTACCAGCACCAACCCGGATCTGGCTGTGGACAAGTTGGGCTTAGAAAATCAGCTTATCTGAGCTGTGAAAGCATTGTTAATTTAGCCATTTCTTGAAGAAACCACAGTTGTTATAACTGTGATGATTAGGCTGATGTGCTCCTAGCGAGCTCCTTTCATATCATTGTCTACGTATTGCCAACACATCATTTTAAAGAGTAAAAAAATAATTATACCCACATCATTGGTGATTATTTTAGCTACACACATCCATATAAATGGCTTATTACCATATTAATAATAATCAGTACATGCATGTTACTTTTCCAAAGGACATTGAAATGTTTTCTTTTATCCTGACAACTCTGGAAATTGCACTTGAGTTGTTATTCCCAATTAACAGATGAGAATGGAGAGAAATTCAGTGATTTTACCCAATATTACACAGCTGAAAATTCAGACACACTTAAGGTGGTCCTGAGTGTTTTTACCTAAAAGCTACTGCTATGCTAAGATACCAGATGTTAATGTTCAAATATCAGTTTGCTCATCTGTAAAATGGGGACATAATACTATTAAATCATAATATTATGAGGATTAAATGAGATCATTCAACTAAATCACTTAGAACAGTGCTGGAAACATTATAAGGACTCAGAAATTCTTTTTTTTTTAAATTTTTTTTTTTTCAACATTTTTTATTTATTTTTGGGACAGAGAGAGACAGAGCATGAACGGGGGAGGGGCAGAGAGAGAGGGAGACACAGAATCGGAAACAGGCTCCAGGCTCCGAGCCATCAGCCCAGAGCCTGACGCGGGGCTCGAACTCACGGACCGCGAGATCGTGACCTGGCTGAAGTCGGACGCTTAACCGACTGCGCCACCCAGGCGCCCCAAGGACTCAGAAATTCTAAATGCATTATTAACAGTTCACAGATGTAGCAATGGACTCAAAAAGCACGAAGGTTCAGGTCCTGACCTAATACTTTATAACTGCATGAGTTGCAGATATGCCTAAATATAATATATTAAATAGGATTAGGTTATTCTTGCACTACTAATTTCACAAGGTGTGTGACATTAAGTGGAAATGCTTTGAAATTTGCAAGGTCCTATGAAAATATCAGAAGTTATTATATTAGTGCAATAAAAGCTCATCAGGCAGCAGAAATAATACTAGTTAACAAATACTGGCTCCTTGCACACATGCGAGACACTGTGCTCAGTGCTTTATAAGCTGACTCCTTTGTCATTCTCACGAAGACCTCAAAGGGCAGATACTAACATCCCCATCCAATGGATGAACATGCCAAGGCTCAAAGCAATTAAGTAATTTGCCCAAAGTCACTCAACAATAAGTGATGGATGGGATAAGACCTAAAATGAAATCCAAATCTTAAGTTTAAGCTCTTAAGCACTATACTATAAAGATGAGCTGGTGAACTTTATAATGGTGAAGAAAGGCTCAACAATAAAAGAATAGCATTCTTTTATAAATGCAAGGATCATTTACAACATACCAGTGAGACTGAGTAGATAGGCTTTGTCTGGCCCTGAATGCATTGTCAGAAAACAATAAATTACATTTAGCTAAATAGCTTTGTCATCTTCACATATGGACATTCTCCCCACTTGGGGGTTCTACTGGGGAATCCCAAACTGATTTCTTTAAAAAACCTACCTAAGTATTTGTACCTCTTTCAACTAGAACCCACCACTTTAAAATGAAAACAAGAAAGTATTTAAACAGTGCCTCTCTCCCTCTCTGACCAGGGTATTCTAGAGAAGGAAATTAAAATGCCATTTCAATGGGGAAAAAATTTGAATATTTAATCTTGGGTATTTCAATCTGTTCTTTTGGAGCTTGGCAGTATTACAAACTTATTGGCATGTTTTTTAAGGAAAATACTGTGGGAGGTCCGATTGGATTTATTTTTACATAGCCATACCCCATCACCCCTATTTAGATGAGGTCATTTTGGAGGGATATTTATCTTTTAAAACTCAAAAACAAATCAGAATATTTTTTCTTTAAAAAAAAAGTTTTCAGTACATTTTAATAAGGCTCAAACTGTCTCCCTGTGAGTTTCCCTCAAGTTATCCATTTTTAATTGTCTTTAGATCTTGGCATCTTGACGCCATGGATAGGAATTGTGGCTCTGTTCTGCCAGTCTCTCCCACCCCCTTCCTTGTATGCTCACTGAAATAAGCTTAGCAGCCATCTGCATCTCCGTGTGGAGGCAGACTGAATGTCAGCCCTCCCGCAGGCTCCGCACATAAGAGAGCTTCAGAGGACCTGCTGGTCTTGCACCCAAACTGCCGTCCCCTTGCCTCGCTGTCTTTTCCTATGAATATTTCAGCGCTTGGGTTGCCTGGGCTTCGGAAGCCCTTTTGTCTCAGTAGGGAGCAGAAGACAAGCTCCATAGAGGGTCTTTTTCTTGCAGTTTGAGAACTAGTATTTAGATCTGACTAAAGAGCAGGCTCCATTATTGTCTCCTTGTAGGCTAGAGAAACTAGATATTCATGCTAACCTTTAGGAAAAGCAGAGGAGAAAAGTACAGGTTGGGCTGAATGTTAAGTAGAAGAGAAGGATAGAAAAGGGAGAGAGGACAGGGTGAAGAAGGAGGCTTATGGAGAAACGGTTCAGAAAAAGGGGAGAATCTGAAGGAGGAATGAAAGTAGACAAAAAGAATGTAGGCACTGTGCCTAGTGTTGAGATTGCAGTTGTAGGTATATCTACAGTCAGGAGAAGAGAAGTCTCTGAGAAGAGACATGGAGGAAGGAGAAGAAAAATAAAGATCCCTGTAATGCCTACTATGTACATACCAAGCAGGTGTTTGGGCTTTTATATCCTCTCTCATTTAATCTTTACTGCAGTCCTATCTGGTAGGTATAAAGAAAATTAGGTTCAGAGTAATTTTGAAAGTTGCTTAAATTTTCAAAGCTAATAATAGAATCCAATCCTTACTGGTCATTATGTCATCAAGCAAATATTTGTTGAGTACCTTATGAAGAGATTCCCTAGGCTATGACAGTTGTCCAAGAAAGTGATGTACAGTTTCTGCTCTCCAGAACCTCACAACAAATTGTAACAGACTTATCTGACAATAGGATGAAGCCTAGCCTCAGGTTGACTTGGCAGGGCTCAGTCTGAAGAAGTCCATATAATAGAAACCAGTCTCTGTGTTTCAGAATCAAGTTAGGAGCTTGTTCTAGGTTGGCTAGAATGTCTCTCTTTAGATTGTTGATGGAAGTTGCTTGGATGTAGGGCTCACGTGTTACTCAGTTTTCTCTTAATCTAGAGATATTTTATTGAGGTCAATGTGTCCCACACATACGAGGGCAAACATCAGCAAGATGATGGGCCAGGATGCCCTAATTCTTATCTCCCCTACAAAAACAACAAAAACAATAAATAAACTACAAACTGACAAAAAAAAAAAAAGGCTTTGGCAAAGCTCTGGACTATGAAAGAGTAGGAGAAATCCTGCAAAGCTCAAAAACTTAGGATAGCTGCATAGACAAGTATGGGAAATGGTTTACCTGAACCACGGCAGCCCTGAGTCCAGAGCAGCTCAGTATCCAGAAGGATTTCCACGGGGAGATTTAACCCCAAAAGGAAAAAGGAAAGCAGGAGAAACACAGCAAACCTCATCGCCACTATGAATGCTTGTAGCCCTTGCTACTGAGGACCTCCATGGTCTTTACCAATGCAGAATCCAACTGATGGAGCCACCCAGAGTCCCCATCACTGCATTCCCACCCCAAGGCTGGAGTTGTTGTTACAGTGAGACCTGCTCCCAGAGACTCTAGTCGCTGTTGTGAACCACTTGTCAGGTTCAGGACACCACAGCACCTCGCCATCTATAGGACCAGAGTGGCCACTGCTTGGCACCCCACCCTTTGAGCCCTAAGTCAAGGCTTTAACCTGCCCAAACTGGGTCCAAGCTGCCAATGCTCTGTATCTTGCCCTCTGGCTCCAGACATGAGGCTTCAATGGACCATTGCTAGGGCCATGCTGCTGCTATTCTATGACTGCCTCCTGGGTCCTAAGTCACAGCTTGGACACAACATCACCAAGCTGCACTGCCGCAGTTCAGTGCCCCACCCCCAGAGGTGTAAGTTGCAGCTTTGACCCGTCATCACCAGGGAAAGCTGACATTGCCCTGTGCCCCACCCCCTGGGTGTAGCTTTGACCCTCCAGCTTAAAGACTGTGCTGCTTTGCTGGTGCCCTGTCCCCAACTCACTGGGTTTTAAGTTCTGGCACTGACCCACTCTCACTGATCTGTGCTATTCCATCTTTGTGTTCATCTTCCTGGGTCCTGAAGTGAAACTGGGCCTAGCAACAATGGCCTGTGTTGTTGCTGCTCTGAGACTTACTTTCTGAGTCCTGAGCTGGGGCTTTGTCCAGTATCACTAGGGCCATACTGCTGATGCTCTGCACCCTGCCCATAGGCCTAAGCCACCACCACACTCTGTCATTCCAGGGTCCACGCTGCTGCTGCACCTCTCGCCCCCGGCCTGAATCACCGCAGAAAGCCCCAAAGACCCAGACCCCAGCTCTGAGGAGATGTGCGCATGCCTGCACTTCTGGCACCAGCACCACCACTGCAGCACATGTACATGTACCCCTTCTCCAGACACCATGGTAGTTCCACATGTTCCTGATGCCAGGCCACTGGCTCCACTGCTACCTTGAGTACCAGCACACTAGACCTGGCACCAAGAGAGATGTCCTCATCCAGAACTTCCTCCCATGGACAATAAAGAAGAAGAGGCTAACCCACAAGCCTTTACCACTGAAGACACCGATACCCTTAAGCTACCACTGCCATTCACAGGACCTCCACAGTCTTGGACACTGAAAAGACCCATCGTCTTTGCCAACACTGACCTAAGCTGACAGAGCTACATGAAGACTCTGATGCTATACTCTCCCCAGAACCAGAAACACTGCACTCCAGCCAGCCAGCACCCTCTCAGCCACTTTCATGTGAAAATCTTTCCCCACTGAAGCCAGTCCAAAAACACTGCACTCAAATGTGCAGACATCAACACAAAGTCACTAGGAACATAAAAAAAAAGTAAAAAAAAAAAAAAAATGACAGCCCCAAAATGCCAAAACAATTTTCCAGTTAATTGACCCCAAAGAAATTGAGGCCCGTGAGTTACCAGAAAAAGAATTCAAAATACTTATGTTATGGAAGCTCAGTGACATTCAAGAGAACACAGACAATTCAATGAACTCAAGAAAATAATGTATTAAAAATTTGAAAATTTCAAAATACAGAGAAATTATAAAGAAGAATTAAACATATCCTGCACATGAAGAATACAATAAATGAAATTTAAAATGCAATGCAGAGCTTTAATAGTAGGCTCAATCAAGCATTAGAAAAACTCTGCAAACTTGAACACAGGTATCTTGAGATTACCCAGAGGGGGATGGAGAGAAAGAACAATGAAAAAGAGTGAAGAAGGGGAGCCTGGGTGACTCAGTTGGTTAAATATCTGACTTTGGCTCAGGTCATAATCTCACAATTTGTGAGTTCAAGCCCCGCATGAGGCTCTGTGTTGACAACTCAGAGCCTGGAGACTGCTTTGCATTCTGTGTCTCCCTCTTTATCTGCCCCTCCCCTAATCACACTCTGTCTCTCTCTCTCTCTCAAAAATAAATAAACATTAAAAAAAAAAAAAGGAAAAGAGTGAAGAAAGCCTACATGAGTTATGGGACACCATCAAAAGAAATGATATTTGCATCATGGAAGTCCCCAAAGGAGAAAACAGAGAAGGGAACAGAAAACTTATTTAAAAAAAATAATGGCTGAAAACTTTTCAAAGCTGGGGATAGATATGGCCTTCCAGATACAGGAAGCTTGGAGAATCCCCAAAAACATTCAACCCAAAGAATTTTTCACTGAGACACATCATAATTAAACTCAAAAATCAAAGACTAAGAGATTTTTGAAAGCAGTAAGAGAAAAAAAAAAATACTTATCATGTACTAGAAACCTGAGTAAGACTATCAGCAGACTTCTTAGCAGAAACCTTACAGGCCAAGAGAGAGTAGGATAATATATTCCAAGTGCTCAAAGAAAAAACTGCCAACATAAAATATTTTACCCAGCAAAGCTGTCCTTTAGAATCAAAAGAGAGTTAAAGACTTGCCCAAAGTTGAGGGAATTTATCACTACTAGACCTGCCTTACAAGAAACAGAATTTCTTCAAGCTGAAATGAAGGGACACTAATTAGTAACATAAAAATATATGAGAGTATAAAATTTGCTGGTAAAGGTAAGTAGTGATATTCAAAATACTCTGGTACTGCAGTGGTAATGTACAAAACACTTTGAACTCTAGCATAAGTTAAATGACAGAATAGTTAAAAATAACTACAACTGCTATATTTTATTCATAGGCACACAATATAAAAAGATGTAAATTGTGACATCAACAACATAAGTGTGGAGAGTGGGGCAAGTAATGTGCAGAACTTCTGGTTGTTTTCCGCTTAAAATATGCTCATGACTATAAGATGTATTATGAAATCCTCATGATAACTACAAAGAAAAAAATCTGTATGAGACACACAAATGAAAAACAAAAAAGAACAAAAGCCTACCACCACTACAAAAAAAATCATCAATACATAAATACAGCAAAAGAGGAAGAAAGACCCAAAAGACTACAAAACAATCAGAAAACAATAAAATAGTATAGTAAGTCCTTACCTAGCAAAATTACTCTAAATGAAAATTGTTTAATTTCTCCAATTAAAAGATATAGAGTGGCTGTTTTTTGTTTTTGTTTTTGTTTTTGTTTTTTAAAAAAAAGACCCAACTATATGCTGCCTACAAAAGACTTGCTTAAGCTTTAAGGATATTCATAGGCTGAAAGTGAAGAGATGGAAAAATACAGTTTGTTCAAATGGAAACCAAAAGAGAGCATGCATAGCTACAGTTATATCAGACAAAATAGTCTCCAAGTCAAAAGCTGTAACAAGAGACAAACTTCACTCTAAAATGACAACGGGGTCAATTCATCAAAAGTATATAACAAAAATATAAATATATACATACCCAATATCACAGCACATAAAGATATTAAACAGATCTGAAGGCAGAAAGAGACAGCAATAAAATAATAGTAGAGGACTTCAATACCACACTCTCAACAATAGGCAGATTGTCCAGACAGAAAATCAATACAGAAACAATGGACTTGAATAACACCATAGGCCAAACGGACCTCACAGACATACAGAATATTCCAACCAAGAGTAGCAAAATACACACTCTTCTCAAGCATACCCAAAACATTCTCAAGGACATCACAAAATAAGTCTTAACAAATTTCTGAAGATTGGAATCAGATCTAGTATCTTTTTCTGACCACCTGCATGGCACTAGAAATCAATAACAGGAAGAAAGCTTAAAAAATCATGGATATGTGGAAATTAAACAACATGGTTCTGAACAAAACGGGCCAAAAAAGATATAAAAACGGACATCAAAAATAACTTGAGGCAGACAAAATTAGAAACACAACATACTAAAATTTATGGAATGCAGCAAAAGAAGTTCTAACATGAAAATTTATAGTAGTAAATGCCTACATTAAGAAAAAAGAAAGACCTCAAACAATCTAACCTTAAACCTCAAGGAACTAGAAAAAAAGAAGAACTAAGCCCAAAGTTAACAAAAGGGAGGAAAAATAAAGATCAGAGTAGAAGTAAATTAAATGGGTACTAGAAAGACAATAAGAAAGGTCAAGAAAACTAGGAGTTTTTTTAAAAGTTAAACAAGTATGATAAACTTTTAGCTAAACTGAGAAAGAGAGATGAGGCAAATTACTAAAATTATAAGCAAAAGTCAAGACAACTGATATCACAGAAATACAAGGGGTCATAAAATACTGCTATAAAAATGATATGCCAAAAAATTAGCTAATTTGTAGAAGTAGATAAATTCCTGGAGGCATAAAACTTAGCAAGACTGAATCATGAAGTAATAGAAAATCTGAACAGACCAATAACTAGCAAAGAAATTGAATCAGTAATCAAAACTTTCCCAAAAAATAAAAGCCCGGGACCAGATGCCTTCACTGACGAATTGTACCAAATATTAATATGAAATGAACTGTACCAAAGAATGAATATTAATCCTTCTCAAACTCTCCCAAAAACTTGAAGAGGAAGGAACACTTCCAAACTCCTTTTTAGAGGATCAGCATTACTCTGATACCAAAGCCAGACAAGGGCACTACAAGAAAAGAAAATTATGAGCCAATATCCCTGATGAACACAGATGCAAAAATACTCAATGAAATGCCAAGAAACTAAATGCAAGAACTTCAAGAGCACATTAAAAGGATCATACACCATGATCAAGTGGGATTTATCCCTGGTATGCAAGAGTGGTTTCAATCAATAAATATGATTTACCACATTAACAGAATGAAGGATAAAAATCATATAATCATTTTAATAGATGCAGCATTTGACCAAAACAAATTTAAATAAAAAAAAAGCATTTGACAAAATTGAACATCCTTTCATGTTAAAAACCCTGAACAAATTAGGTATGGAAGGAATGTACCTCACTCTAATGAAGGCCATACATGACAAGCTCATAGATAACATCATACTCTATGGCAAAAAGATAAAGCCTTTCCTCTAAAATCAGGAAAAGACAGGGATGTCCACTCTTGCCACTTCTATTTAACAGAGTACTCGAAGTTCTAGACACAGAAATTATGCAAGGAAAAGAAATAAAAGATATCCAAAGTAGAAAGAAAGAAAGAAAGAAAGAAAGAAAGAAAGAAAGAAAAGAAAGAAAGAAAGAAAGAAAATTATCTGTTTGCAGATGACATGATCCCATACATAGAAAACCGTAATGTCTCCACCAAAAAAAGAAAAAAAAACACCTGTTAGAATAATTCAGTAGAGTTGCAGATACAAAATTAACATACAAAAATCAGTTGTGTTTCTATACACTAACAATGAACTATCCAAAAGAGAAATTCAGAAAGTAATCACATTTACAATAGCATCAAAAACAATAAAATACTTAGGAATAGATTTAACCATGGAGGTAAAATTGACTTCAAACTGTATTACAAAGCTATAATACCCAAGACAGTATTATACAGGCATAAAAACAGAACCATGGACCTGTAAAACAAAATACATACACCAGAAATTAACCCACTCATATATGGTCAACTAATCTTTCACAAGGGCACCAGGAACACACAATGGGGAAAGGATAGTCTTATATAAATGGTATTAGGGAAACTGAAAATCCACATGCAAAAAAATAAAGCTGGACTTCTGTCTTACACCATTCACAGAAACTAACTCAAATGGATCAAAAAATTTAAATGTAACACCTAAAGCCATAAAAGTTCTAGAAGAAAACATAGGGGAAAAGCTCCTTGATATTGGTCTTGACAATTATTTCCTAGGTAAAAACACCAAAAGCACAGACAACAAAGTTAAAGTAGGACTACTTCAAACTGAGGAGCTTCTGGGGCGCCTGGGTGGCTCAGTCGGTTGAGCGTCCGACTTCCGCTCAGGTCATGATCTCGTGGTCCGTGGGTTCAAGCCCCGCGTCAGGCTCTGTGCTGACAGCTCAGAGCCTGGAGCCTGTTTCAGATTCTGTGTCTCCCTCTTTCTCTGACCCTCCCCTGTTCATGCTCTCTCTCTGTCTCAAAAATAAATAAATGTTAAAAATAAAATAAAAAATAAAATAAATAAATAAATAAATAAACTAAAGAGCTTCTGTACAGCAAAACCTGAGAAGAGGTTAATGTCCAAAATACATAAAGAATCCATACAACTCTTGAAGGGATACATGCACCCCAACATTTGTAGCAGCATTATCAACAATAGCCATAGCCATATTATGGAAACAGCCCAAATGTCCATAAACTGATGAATAAAGATGTGGAATGGAATATTACTCAGTCATCAAAAAAGAATGAAATCTTGCCATTTGCAATGACGTGAATGGAGTTATGGTGTATCATGCTAAGTAAAATAAGTCAGTCAGGGAGAGACAAATATCGTATGATTTCGCTCACATGTGGAATTTAAGAAACAAAAGTAATGAATATAGGAGAAATAAAAAAACAAGAGACAAACCATGAAAACAGTCTCTTAACCACAGAGAACAAACTGATGGTTATCAGAGGGGAGGTGTGTGGGGGCTGGGTTAAACAGCTGATAAGGATTAAGGAGGGCACATGTTATGATGAGCACCAGGTGTTGTATGTTAAGTGATGAATTACTAAATTCTACATCTAAATTCTACTAAATTCTACACTAAATTCTACAACCAATATCACACTGTATGTTAAATAACTGGAATTAAAGTTAAAACTTAATTAAAAGGGCACCTGGGTAGCTCAGTCACTTTAAGCATCTGACTCTTGGTATCAGCTCAGGCCATGATCTCAAGGTTCAGGAGTTCAAGCCACGCATCAGGCTCTGCACTGACAGTGTGGAACCTGCTTGGGATTCTTTCTTTCTTTCTTTCTTTCTTTCTTTCTTTCTTTCTTTCTTTCTTTTTCTTTCTTTCTTTCTCTCTCTCTCTCTGCCCCTCCCACATGCACATACTCTTTCAAAGTAAATAAACAAACTTTTAAAAAATGTAATTAAAAAAAAGAACTCATACATCTCAATAGCAAAAAAAGCAAATAATTCATTTTTTTAATGGGCAAAGACCTGAATAGACATTTTTCCAAAGACATACAAATGGCCAATAGGTACATGAAAAATTGCTCAACATCACTAACCATCAGGTAAATCCAAATCAAAACCATATAAGATATTACCTGTTAGTATGACTATCATCAAAAATACAAGAGCTAACCAATGTTGACAAAGATGTGAGGAAAGTGGTAGTATTACACACTATTGCTGGGAATGTAAATTGGGATAGCATTATGGAAAACAATATGACAGTTCTTTCAAAAATTAAAAATAGAACTACCATATGACCCAGCCACCCCACTCCCCGGTATGTATCTGAAGGAAATGAAATTGGTATCCAAATGACATCTGCACTCCCATGTTCATTGCAGCATTATTCACAATAGTCAAAATATGGAAACGACCTTAATGCCCTTCGACAGATGAGTGGATAAAGAAAAAAATGGATAAAAGAATAGATAAAATGAAATACTCTTTAGCTACTAGAAAGAAAGAAATTTTGACGCTTGCAACAACAGGGGTGAAAGTGGAGGGGATTACACTAGGTGAGATAAGCTGGGCAGAGAAAGACAAACAAATGCATGGTATCACTTATAAGTGGGATCTACCAGAAAAAAAAAGTCAATTTCATAGAGACAGAGAATAGAATGGAAATTGTCAGGGGCTGGGGGGACAGGGAAGTCAGAGATGTGAGCTAAAAGTTATAAACTTACAGTTATAAGAATGAATTCTGAGGCTCTAATGTACAACATGGTGACTATAGTTAATAATATTGTGTTGTATATTTGAAAACCGCTGAGAGAAGATATTTAGTGTTCTCACTGTAAAATAAAAAAAAAAGTGAACCATGTGAGGTCATGGATGTATTAATTATCTTTTTTTAAAGTGTATTTATTTGTTTTGAGGCAGAGAGAGGGAGCGAGTGGGAAAGGGGCAGAGAGAGGGAGAGAAAGAGAATTCCAAGCAGGCTTCGCACTGTCAGCGCAGAGCCTGATTCAGGGCTCAAACTCACGAACTGCGAGAGATCATGATCTGAGCCAAAACCAGGAGTTAGAGGCTTAACTGACTGAACCACCCAAGAGCCCCAATTATCTTAATCTTGGTAACCATCACAACAGATATGTACATCAAATCATGATGTTGTACACCTTAAATACATAAAATTATTACTCAAATATGCCCCCATAAAATTGGAAAAACAGAAATTTTAAAAAAGAATAGGAACTGAGTTTAGCTACAAAAAAATAAAGAGATCTATTTCATGCAAAAATGAAGAAAAGAGAGGTACCTGGGTGGCTCAGTCAGTTAAGCAACCAACTCCTGGTTTCAGCTCAGGTCATGATCTCACGGTTCATGGGATCGAGCCCCGTGTCCGGCTCTGTGCAGAACCTGCTTGTGATTATCTCTCTGTTCTTCTCTTTACCCTTCCACTCGTGCTCTCTGTCTCAAAATAAATAAACTAAAAAAAAAAAAAAAAAAAAAAAAAAAGAAGAAGAAAAGCCAAGGGCTTTGGTATGCAGAAAGAAGAGCCACAAGCTCGACACTCTAGCACTTGTCATGTGCTAGCAAAGACAGAGGTCTGCAATGGCTGAATCTAAGAAAAGGGAAGAATCAGAAGGAAAATTATAGTAAGGATTTTAGATTTTTATCCTAAAAAGAAGCCTTGTGGAGTTGTAAGCAGGAGAATTATGTGATCTCATCATTCATAGGTGTTCAAAGGATGATCTAGGCAGGTGGGGAGAAGGGTAGACAGAGGAGGCGAGAGACTAGTTAGTTGACCAAGTCAGTAGTCCAGGTGATAAAAAATGACAGCTGGGACTGGTGGTGGCAATGGAGATGAGGAGAAGCTCAGATAAAGAACGTATTGTAGTGGCATTATTAGTGGGACTGTCTCATCAATTAGATATGGCAGGGTGGGCAGAACAGAGAAATAGATGATTGCTCAGTCTCTGGTTTGAACAATATAGCGGAAAGTGTTGTATTCACTAAGACCAGAAGGAGAGGTAAGAAACACAATTTTTCATTAAGTTATTGGCATGTAGAAACAATAGTTCTTTTTGGGATTTTTTACTTTGAGATACATTAATTAAATACACTAGTGGAGACGTCTAATAGACAGGTGGGTATATAAGTTAAAATTTAATGGAGAAACTGGGGCAAGAAGCACAAGTTTTCAGCACATACAGCGAGAAGCGTAAATAGATGAAAGAAGTCATCCAAGAACTAAGCCATGATGTATTTCAACATATAATAGGCCAAACAGAGAAGAGGGAGCAAGCTCAAAAGTCAGGAAGGAATGACCTATAAGGTAAGAAGAAAATTAGGAGAGTGTGATGTCAGGAAAGCCAAGAAAAGAGAGCGTCTCTATTGGAAGGGTCAGATGAGTGATCTACTGCTGAGAATTTGTGGAAAATGAGATCAAGAGGTAGAGCTATTGAATTTGGCCAGATAGAGGTCACTGGTGATATTGAAAAGAGCAGTTTCCATGGAGTGTTAGGTATAGAGGACTAATTAGAATAGTTTGAGGAAGGAAACAGAGAAGAATGAGAGGCACAACATGACTCTTTTGAGACATTCTGCTTTGAAAGGGGGCAGAGAAATGGGGCAGTTTTTAGAGATGGACCTCAGTCAAGAGTAGGCTTTTCTCCCACCTCATAATGTGGCAAGTCTGAAGTTAGGTTTCCCTGACACGAGAATTCATGCGCAAGGACATTATGAAGGAAGTGTCCCCAAAGATAATAGTAAGGGAGTCAGGGAAACAAAATGGGGAGGAGAGGAGGCCCAGCAAAGGTGGGATCTCTGACACAGTCCTGCTGAGTACAGCTTCAGCCTAAGGCACCAGGGGAGCTGTGTGGTGTAAGGTACCTTCAGAGCTCTCCATACCAGAAGCAGGGAATGCTGGACTCTCACAATCATTCCCCACCATCTGCCCCCTCACATTGCTAATAACTTCTAAGTACTTTGGATTTCTGAGAAGACATTAGAAATGAACGAACAGGGAAGTGAGTAAGGAGCTTACTGAAGAAAAAGGAAAGAAAGGTGGAAGGAAGGAAGGGAGGAAGGGAGGAAGGGAGGAAGGGAGGGAGGGAGGAAGGAGAGGAAGGAAGGGAAGGAGAGGAAGGAAGGGAAGGAGAGGAAGGAAGGGAAGGAGAGGAAGGAAGGGAAGGAGAGGAAGGAAGGGAAGGAGAGGAAGCAGAGCTGAGAAGTGTACCATCTAAGAGATGGCTGTTCTCTCTTGAAAGAAGTTAAGTGGAGACCTGACATAGACTCTGTGGGAACCTGTCTCCGTTTTGCAGCATGAAATTTCATTCCAAAGATATTTACTGACCACCTACTTACTACCTGCTTGTCATGAATCCTCAGTGTTGATTTGTAAGCAAGGATGGAGCCTGGGCCTTTCTGCAATAAGCTGTGTGGTTTCCATAACGGACAGAAACTTATTATATACCATCCAAAGACAAAAACCTGTAAGTATTGAAGGGCTTTAATTATGCTTTCAATATCCATTCAACAGTTATTTTTTTCAACCTCATCCCCTGAGTACTTGCCTGGAGTTCACTAGAAAGTAAATTGTTTTCTTCCCGCCTCTGACCGGAAATAAAGATTTTGCAATGCAGACTCTGATGACAGCTTAGTTGTTGGCATGAGCGAGATAATGGATTTCTCTGCTCCCACTGTTCTATTGATGGAAGAAGAATATAGCTAACACTCACAACTTGCAGGAAGAAGACAAAGGCATTACGTAGGCTGATTTCATATACTCCCCAGCTCTAAACACATATTCAGTCCCCAGAATTGTCCATCCTGCTTGGTGCTGAGAATACAGAGATGAATAAGACAGCCCCTACCTTTGGTAGGCTGGACAAAATCCAAAAGTAATACAGAAACATAGAGCACCAGCAAACATCAATCTAAAATTATGTGAATTCATCCCCATTTCTCTTCCATCCTGACAGAATTGCTCAGCCCAGTAAATTAGCATTTACTCTGAGCCATATTGTGACATAAAAATTCCTTAGTGTCAGTTTTTGATACCTTCTTCCTTCTCCATAGCCAGGACTGTTGTTATATTTTAAAATCCCATTTCCTTAAACAGGCCTGTCAAGCTGACAATGCACGAGCAGTAATAAGGCCCAGAACAGTTCGAGCCTACCTTGAGACCCAGCTCTGTAAATATACATGGTTTCTAAGGCACCTAAGATTCAGTGTTTTCTGAGCACGTGCAGATCCCTCTTTCTTTGTCAGTTTCTGGACACAGCCTCAGGCAGCTTTATAGGACCAGACATTTCATCACAGTGATATGTGGACATCATGAGAGGGAAGGACAAGTCCATTGCCTACTTCAGAGAACTCTTTCAGTGAGAAACATGGCCCCACATTGGTCAAAGCTGGAACAGGAAGGCTCCTTCATCCCACAAACATCATGGAGTTCTGTTAGTAACACTGTGATGTGCACGCCCTCCCCCCCCCACTTCAGAACTCAGGTATACACAGTCCCGCTGTCAGAGCACTGGCAACTACAATTGTTTCCCAGGACTCTTGTGACACAGTGTACCACAAACAACAGAATTGCATTGTCTCAGAGCTCTGGAGTTTGGGAGTCCAAAATCAAGATGTGTGTGGATTGGTTCCTTCTGAGGGCTGTGAAGGAAAATCTGGTCCTGGCCTCTCCCCCGATTTGCAGATGGCAATCTGGCTGGGTGTTCACATGGCCTTCCCTCTACACCTGTCTGTGTAAAAATGTCCCCCTTTTTATAAGGACATAGTCATACTGGATTAGGACCCACCCTAATCATATCTTAACTTGATCATCTTGACCTCTGCAAAGACCGTATTTCCAAATAAGGTCACATTTACAGGTATCAGGGGTTAGGACTTTGACAACTTTTGAAGGGACACAATTCTAACCATAACAGCAACTGAGCACTTGCCGCTAAAACACCTCCTGAGATTGCCCTCAGCTAAAGACAGGGACCTCTCCTCCCAAGTCACTCTCCCTTCTCTGCTTCAAGCCCACATCCTATGACTGATCAATGCAGAGAGTAAAAAGGCCTGAATCCCCTGCCCCAATTCAGGGCAACTGCAGGGTCATCCCAGCTCCAAGACTCCCTGTAGTGGTGGCAGAGATCTCTGCCTGGCCCTTCTTCCTTCATTTCTCCTACAGGCAGTAAACTGGAAAATACACCCCACTAAATTTCCTGCATGCAAATAACCAAATCAGTGCCCACTTCCCAGGTCATACCTCTTGTAGCAGGGACTCTCTGAGCCTGCCCTGGGCCAGTGATGCTGTCGAATCAAAGGCAACAAGACAAATCGCCGCCCTCCAAGACTTTCCTCGATGGCAGAAAATGTTACAAGGTACAGAACCAAAGGCTTACCTCAAACACGTCCTGCCTTTGGGACCTCCATTCTCTGTTTTGTGATTTGTCTCCCTTATCTGCTCCTCTCCCAAATCTCAAACAATGGTCACATTCTTCTCTTCATGAACTGTGCTTCTATAAGAAAAAAATAAAGAGGAAAAATAATTGTTAATTAAGTAGGATTCAAAGCTAGGTATTTTGCATATGTGATTCCATTTAACTCTTTCAACAACCCTGCACCTTGACATTACAAATGGAGAAGGTGAGATTCTTGGAGGACCAGTGACGACCAGCTCTTCTGCCTTGTAGTAGAACTAGAAGGAAGGAAATTCAGGGACTTCCAACGTCAAAGCTTGTGCTCTTTCTACCACACTAGTGGTTCCCAAACTTGCATTACACAGGTCAGTCAATTAAAAACAAAAAAATTGGCAAACAGAAATAGAGCTGGTAACTTTGGATGATGCCAAAAACATTTATTAAATGTAGAAACTACCGTTTCATAATCAAAGGGACATTCCAACACAGAAACTTTTGCAAAGACTGAATCACAAAATAGAGGATAAGCACTTATAATTAAATGAATTTAGCTTCATGGAAAATACACCACATTACCCTTCATTTTCATTTAGCTAAAGATTCGTGAAAATTTTCTCAAGAACCAGTACAAATCCTGAACAAAGAAAAAAAGGGATTAGAAATCACTTCTAATAGATTTGGAATTTGTTTACACTTAAGTGAAAATGACTGCTCTGGGTTACTTAGCAAAATATTTTGAGTGTTTCAGAAGATGTATCTAACCTAGCTTTGATGTGATCAAACATAACTAAGGACTACATGGGAATGTTACATTTGAAGAAACAAAGTGAAAGCAAAAGGAAATGATATTTTATAACTTGGCTATTTTTCCCCAGGTCTCAGAGCTCCATCAGAACTCAAGAGCTGGCAAGGGTCCAGTTTTCAATCAGATTTTCTTTCGGCTCTGTCCATTCACATTTGAATGCTGAAGTTACATTCGACAATTTTTATTCTGCCATCAGTTATCTCTGACAGGGAACAATAGTTAAAATTCACATGTTAGTAACTGAAAGCTTGTAACATGACAGCTTGGGTTTGAAATGTATACATTCTATAATGCTTGCTGCACATTCTTTCTAATTATTTGGAGGCAGTGTAATGAGCTAATATATTCAGCAGCAGCAACAAACATGTCGTGTGTAGAAACACCACGGGCTTGCATTCACGAGTGTCCTTCATTCTGGGTGCTCTCGAAGCACCTCATAGATGTCGTAAGGATCAGCCTCCCACCAGCAGATGCCTCAAGGGTAAAAACCCTTGTGTCTGAGGTTTTAGCAGCGCAGAGAGCACACTGCAGCATTACATGGGATGAGGCCCTAATTCCCCAAGTATTACAGATTTAGAACTGACGTGAGGTATTTCGTTTGAAGAACAGAAGTATTTTAAGAAGGCTGAGTGCAATTCTGAAGTGGCAATCATTCCTTACAGGCAGCTTGTCATAGCAGAAAGAATGAAGTCTCAGGAGTTCATCAGAACGAAGCATGCATCCCAGCTTCACTCCTTATCCAGCAGAGTGACCCTGAATATAACCTGCTTCCTCTTCGTAAAAGTGGGAGTGATAACGATACCTTCCCACAAACTTGCTGTAAATATCGAATGAAAGACTGCACCCAATACATGATAGTCATTGTATTTTATCTATAAAATGGAGGTATCCTCAATCTCAGATATTGTGAAAATAAAAATAATAAAGAACAGGTAGTGAGGAGGTACAATGTGCTGGGAAATGTGCACGGCGCTTTACACACATTATCTCACCGAATCCTGACGATAAACATATCATTTTAACAGGCGAAAAAAGTGAAATCCCCGAGAGAAAGTGACACATCCAAAGTCACTGTGCAGTGAGGGTCAGGTGGTACCCAAATTTGTATTGTTTAAGTGCATAGATGGACCAAACAAATGGTATTCAGCTGATCTCTTTAGAGAATCTCATCTCATCTCCCTACACCCATTCACGTCTCTGGCAAATTATTCTGAAGGGATTCAAAGTCCAAGTACACACTGCACCCTTAAATTTGCCCTCTCCAGAATAGCTCCAATTCCATACAATAGCTCCACCAAATCATCATGGAGCTCGGGCAGAGTGCAAACACTGTTGCAGGCACCACAGGCGTACCAATGTTTTTGAGAAGCGGGTCCAGTGCTGTCTTGTACCAAGGCTATAATCACAGCTAATTAACACACAGGTTAGACTGAGCTAAACATGATAAAAGAAGTATTACCAAAATTTTATGGACTCAAAGGAAAAGCAATTAATTCTGCTTGGGAAGAGAGGGAAATCTACAGAGTGGGAGGAGCATTTCAGCAAGCCTCAGATAGTACCCTCTCTAAGCCATCCCTGATTGCGGGTGGAGTTCATTCCTTCAGCTAAGCAGTGCCCTCTTCTAAAATGTAAACGCCTCTTCCTGGAAGAGGAAGGTATTACATCTCTTACACAGGCACTTTTTTTAGATCATTTTCAGCTGTGTCAGCAGGCTCTGGGAAGGTCAGCACACAGGGCCCTGAGAGAAAAGGAGCACCAGGGCAGGAAGGAAACAGGAAACCACGCACAGGTGAGAGGCACAGTGGGCAACCTTCAGTGAGTTCGCCAACGTGCAGGACTATTAACGTGGAGCAGTGACCGCTGCTTTCTTGGCAGAGGCACAACACCCTTCCCAAAAGTCATGGGCTGGAATATCAGAAGCAGAAGTGTATGTTAGAAATGTGATGGGACATTTCCAAACGGCATCTAAGTTTTCAGTTCCAGAGTCCATTTACAGGAGTTTAACTGGAGTCATCTGATTTCTGCACAAGATGCAAGAAACTGGGGCAATGCCCTGTTCGGGGTCTTCTCAGCTCTCCTTAGCATCTTGTTGCATAAAGGCTGTACTCTAGGAAATTTACTTCATTTTCAGAGGGTAACCAACATATCCAGGGGGAGGGAGGTCATTTTTTATAAAAAAATCTGCCTGAAGCTACAATAATGTCATAAAAAAAGATGAGTTTGGAAGCCAAACAGGTGTGGGAATCTATTTCCTTTCTACAGCTAAACCTTGCAGATTCCTAGCCGTCTGGTCTCTCGCAAATTAACTTTTCCAAGCTCCAGTTTCTTATCTGTAAAGTGTGAATTGTACTGTCTACCTAATAAGGCTAAATACAAGATATAAAATAACATGCAACACTAGAATATAAGTCACATGAGGGCAGAGATTTTTTTTTTTCTTTAGTGCTGCATTCCTGGTGTCTAGAACATTGCCTAACATTTACTAAATGAATGAATCAATAATAACATCCACTCAAAACCCACTTGTGCTAGGTTTTGTTCTAGTAACTGGATTCCTGTAAACAATAAATGAGATGGTACCTACAAAGCATTAGGTAGGCTAAATAAATGTTGTTTCTCTTTACATCTCGAACAAGAGCAGTGGATAGGGAAGGGAGAATCAACCCAAACTTTATTAGTGCCTGCCCTACACTCTCACTAATGTTCTGAATTGATCTGGAGGAGGTTCTCACCCTGATCCCAACCCTTTGATTCCACCAGCTGCTGTCCCTTTATCAACAACTGAAAATCCTTAGATCCTGATTCGAGCACCGCCCCACTTGCAAATCAAAGTGAGCCTTACTTAAAGCAAATTCTAAACGTCTTTCCCATAAAAGGCTCACCTTGAAATAGAACTGATTTCCTGCCAATGCCTATTTTGAACAGACATATATTTTAAGCTCCTCAGGTATGTCTTTAAGTCTCCAGCATTCAGCAAGGCATTTAGCAGTGTTTTGTACACAGCGAGTGCTCAGTGAGTGGATTTTTTCTTAGGAAAGAAAGAGGGGAGGAGGAGGAGCAAAACATGGAGAGTGAGGAGAGATGGGGAGAAAGAAAAGAAGATGAGGGGGAAGGAAAGGCAGGAAGGAAGGATCTTACCCTTGCTTGTGTGCCTATCTGTCCATTTAAGTTGCTCAGGGCAGTAGTTCTTGAACCTCAGTGCACAGAATCACTCAGGTAACCTGTTGAAAATGCAGATTCCTGCCCCGGCTCCCAAATATTCTAATTCAGCAAGGCAAATCTCCCCAGTCATTTCTGATGCAGGTAGCCTGGGGACATTCTTTTGAGAAGCATTGCCCTAGGAAAGGCATGATAAAGGCTGCTGCAAAGAAAGGAAGTCGTTAAGGAATAGACACCCCATAGACTGAATTCAAAAACCTCAGGGACAAGGAAGGGAGTGGCTATTTTCTTTGAAATTTCACCACTGCAAAGAACAGAGTTAAAACATTGCTATTATTACCACGCTATATTCTTGCTAAACATTACAAAGTGTTCTCCACTGCCAGTAAGATAATTTTAGGAAGACACTCCATAATCTGGGTGCCACTACTTTGCTAGCTGATCCCTTTCCTCATGCATTGTTCATTGCAGGCAGAAGGATTCATGCATTATCCCTAGCATACTACAAACACCCCCTCTACATCTACGGTAGAATATTAAAGAGTTGACAAATAATTTCCACAATTGGGAGTGACTTAACACTTAGAATTTCTTCAAATCCAAGGACTGATGGCACCTCAGACTTTTGGACAGCTCCTGATATCCTGTCTCCTAAGGCTTCTGAGCCAGACTCTCAGGACTTCCCGGCAAGCCTATGAGTCCTAAAAGTCTTCAAATAAATTCTCCTTTGCTCAAGTGATTGAGAGTATTATTGTTGATTTCAATCAAAGAACCCTGACTCATACATATTCTTCCCTTTAACCTTTATTTTCTGTACCTTTCACTGGGCACCTTACATATACTGCGTTATCCCATTAATTTTTCATACACCTCTGAATTCTTCTGCAACTAAATGCAAGCTCTTTTGGAACAGAGGCTGTATGTTATAATTCTTTATGTGCCCCCACGAAAGGCCTAGGATAGTGTGTTGAATAAAACATCTGTGGTTTGGTTGGGTAATTGACTACCCCCAGAGGTACAAAGTCACCTTTCTGGCCTCAGCATAAAGTGTCCCTAATATTCTGACATCAAACTAGTTCTGGAATTTTCCAAGTCATTAGTAATCCTTTGCCAAGCCAATCTAAACTGTGATGGACAGGAAGCATTCCTGTCTGTAACATTTCCCTGGTGCTGTTGCTTAATAAAGATTGCAGCCCTGTGAACATCTGCTTAAAAACAAAAACAAAATGCCTCTAGGGTAACTTGATTTCTGATCTTCATCAAGATGTCTTGGATTCCAGCACTCATGGGAGCATTAGCAAACCCCACACTATAATTACAGAATGCTAAGCTACCCTTTTCCCTCTGTTTGGGAGGTAAAGGGTGGGTTTTCAGTGACACACCCTCTTGGCAGTTCTCCAGGCTCCATTCTCTTGCCCTTTTCTAATTACCCAAAATATGTACTCTTCTGTACCCAGAGTACAGAATGCGTACCAAGGCTGCTTTTCATGAGTGAAAGGACACTGTTAAGTCAAATGGATTTACTGTGAACGTTGCCTTTCTAATTTCCACATGGAAAGCCCACAAAAACACAGTCTATAACTAAAATACTGTTAGTTTGCCCTTGGCAATACAGACAGTCCCCAACGTACATTGGTTTCACTTAGAAACTTTTCAACTTTACAATGATGCAAAGTGATACGCATTCAGTAGAAACGGTATTTCTAGTTCTGAATTTTTATCTTTTCTCAGGCTGGCAATATGCTGGGCAGTGGCAGCTAGATCCAGTGCACAGTCAGCCCCATGACCAGGACGGCCAACACCTGATACACTTAGAACCATTCTGCACCCATACAGTTTTTCACTTTCTGTATGGTATTCAATAAATTACATGAGACAGTCAACACTTTATTACAAAGTTGACTTTTTGTCCAATGATTTAAAGTACTGTGAGTGTTCCGAGCACATTTAAGGTAAGCTAGGTGAAGCTGTGCTGTTTGGTAAGTTAGATGTACTAAATGTATGTTCGACTTATGGTATTTTATTGGAGTATAACCCCACCGTAAGTCAAGGAAGATCTGTAATTTCAGGTATTACGTAAAAAGCTATTTCTTAAGTAATTTCATGTGTACTTTAAAAGTACCCATTTTGGGGGTGCCTAGGTGGCTCAGTCAGTTAAGCATCTGACTCATGATTTTGGCTCAGGTCATGATCTTGCAGTTTGTGGGACTGAGCCCCATGTTAGGTCTCTGCACTGATAGCATGGAGCCTGCTTGGGATATTCTCTCTCTCTCTCTCTCTCTCTCTCTCCCCCCCCCCACTCCCCTGCTTGCACACACACTCTCAAAATAAATATTTTTTTTAAATGTACCCATTCCTTAATATAAACTGATATTTGGGGAGGAAATGGTGAAAAGATTTGGATATAAGCAATTGCTTTGGAATCCTGTTCATACACCCAAACGCTTACACCCTTTCTTTGCAGAGACTCAGGGATATAACAAGAAGATACATAGATATCTTTGCTATATTCAGTCTTGGAATATACTTTCAAACATTTTTTAGTATTTTTCAGTGTAAGAATAATCCCCTTTCCTCCCACTTCTCGTCATTTTGTCCTTTAATCCCTGGGAACCCAAAAGAAGGGAGTCTATATGCTATACTAATAACTTTCAAGATTGGATTTAATTTTTTGACAAGAAAAATTAGCCTGAAGAAAAAAAGCCTGAAGCAATCTCAGGGATATTTTCCACTTTCAGGTGACATTTCTTCTATGATAACCTAAGAGAATTCAGCCTGGGGTTACATTAAGAATAAACAAAATATCTTCTAAAGATCTTAATGCTAAAACTCAGACAGTGACACAATTTAGACTTCATAAGAAATCTGTCTCTATCAAGAATTCCTTAGACAACCAAGTACTACATTTAGAGCTCTTATTCTCTCAACACAATGGAAAGTGTCACATGCACAAGAAAGCCAAAGTTTTTTAAAATCCTAAGAAAACAATGTGACAATGTCTTGCCTTCTACTTCTCCTCACTGCTTATTACTACTATTAATAAGCATTTCTGTTCCACTAAAATATTCACATTACCCCTTACAGTCATTCTATCTATAAGCTGCCATTCAACCCCTACATGAGGTGAATTAGTTTTATCCTGATTTTATTAACAATAAAACAAAGACCTCAAGTAAATAAGTAAGCTGCTCCTTCTGAAATGCTTTTACTTAGAAGAAATCAAAATTCATATTTTTATCATATATTAATACTCTAAAAACACGATGTAGATAAAAGCACAAAAAATTCCACTGATAGTGGGATAATGATTTTTCTGCAAATATCCTCAAAGGTAGTCTCATAAATCTAGAGCTTTAATTTCTTTGCAATTGTATTCAAGGAAACAAATATTAAGCTTGTATCCAGGCTTAATTTAACCTTCTTCAAGCAATTGTCAGAAACCTCCTTGGAAATGCTGGGGTTTATTTCTAGAAATTATGACAGCCGAAGTCATGTGTGACAGAAACTTTGTTTTACTAAGAACAAGGTAGAATTCTAACTATGAAGTCAACTGTCCCACCAACGTATCACCAAAACACAGCCACTAGCCACAGATGGTAGGTCAGTAATATATGGGGTGCAATTTTCAAACCTGTATATTTATTAATACGTATTCCTAATGAAGCCCCTAATGCTAAGAGCAGAGCTACTGGGTTATACCCTCCCCCCTCCCCACCTTTTCAATGTCAGTTCATAATTGAGTGAAATACAAACCTTTGGAGAGGAGCTGGGGAAGAGGGCAGAACAGGAGGACCCAAAGATCAACCCACACCCATGTTAAACTAGATATCACTCATATCTATGAAAAAAACAAAACCAGAGAGCAATCCGAAGACTGACACAATAAATTCCACAACTAAATGTACAGAAGAATCTACATTCGGAGAGGTTAGGAAGGGCAGAGACAGTGGTTAGGAGCTGCCTGGAGGTGGGAAGGAGCTGAAAGCATAGAGAAAGGAAGGAAACGGTCCCTTGTGCCAGGGAGATCACAGAGGGAAGACAAACCCCCGTAACACCTGGCTTTGAAAATCAGAGGGGCTGAATTCCATGAGGAAATGCATAAGGAGAAGGACAAGGAGCTTGGAGATTTAAAAGTCAGCTGACTCTGCACTGGGTAAGCTAGTAAGGCAAGTGATAGCTAAGTTTCCACCCTTAAAAGGACAGCAAACCACAGAGATGCAACACAGAAGGGATAGTTTGCATGCCTGGGGCAAATGGAAGGAAGATCTATTTATACTGATTTTGGAGCATGTTGGGGGACTTCTCTCAGAACAGAGGAACTAGTTGGCAGGTGCTGTTTTCCTGCCCCACCCCACAACATAAATACAGAGCCACCAGCAGGAGGCAGCACTACACAGACACTTGCTATCCGAACTGCTCACAGTGCACCCAATCCATGCATTCTCCTGGAGACCCTCTCACTCCAAGCCTGCTGGCCTTGGCCCTGGGCTAAGCACAGAATTTGCTAATGCCATGTTTCCAAGCACCCTGCCCAGCCACTGTGCACAGAGACACCACGGGACCCCACCTGCCAATGCTGTGACTCCAGCTTCAATGTTTCCCAGGAACCCAGACTAGGACTAGTAGCTCAATGTAAGTTTTGCTAACACCACTGCCCTGCTCCCGAGTCCTCTTGTGGTCACACCCTCTCAGAGCTGACCTGCCTGGATCTCACTAACACCACAGACAAAGCACAACCCACAACAGGCAGAGAGTCAATGAACACATCTGGACTGAAAGAAATAGTGAATCAGACAACAGCAGGACACAAGCAACACACACTACTCAAGTGCCAGGTTCTGGCGAACAGGGGGTACTACACTGCAAAGCACTACAGGACCTCTTCTTCATAAAGCCACTACTTTCTAAAGCAGAAGATATAGCTGATTTCCCTAACGCACAGACAGACAGAGAGAGACAAAATGAGACAGAGAAACATATCCCAAATGAAAGGACAGGACAAAATCACAGCAGCAGATCTAAGCAAAACCAGTAATAAGTAATATGCCCAGTAGAGATTTTAAAGTAATGAACTTAAAGATACTCGCTGGACATCAGAAAATGGTGGAGCACATCAGTGAGATCCTTACAAAGAAATATTAAAAAAAAAAAAACAAAACACACACATCAGAGATGAAAACTCAATAAAAGAAATTAAAAATATAATAGATGGAATAAATGTATGCTACAAGAAGCAGAGGAACATATATGGGACCTGGAAGATAGAGTAATGGAAAGCAATCAAACTGAACAGGTAAGAGACAAACACTATATAATGAGAACAGACTTAGAGAACTGAGCAACACCATCAAGCATAATAACATTCACATTATAGGGATCCCAGAAAGAGAAGAGAAACAGGAACAGAAAATTAAATAATTACAATTAATTAAATTAAAAATACAAAAGTAAATTAAATATAAATATAAGATGGCAAAAAAAAATTGTGATAAAACAAGAATTTTAAAGGTTGCAAGAGAAAAGAAGGCAGTTACATACGAAAGAAACTCTATAAGCCTATCAGCTGCTTTTTCAGCATAAACCTTGCAGGCCAGAAGGCAGTAGTAAGGTATATTCAAAGTACTGAAAAGGAAAAATCCACAGCCAAGAATAATATATCCAGCAAGGCTACCATTCAGAATAGAAGGACAGCTAAAGAGTTTCCCAGGCAAAAAAAAAAAAAAAAAAAAAAAAAAAAAGAAAAAAGTTAAAAGAATTCACGACCACTAAGCCAGCCACATAAGAAAGGGGAACTCAGGAGTGGAAAACAAAAACCATAAGTACGAAAAAGAAAAAAACGTGAAGCAAAAAAGGGGAAAAAGTAAGTATTTCTGTAAAAATCAGCTAAAATAAGCACACAATAAAATGATGTCAAAGATGTTCTCAAATGTTGAGGGCACAGGAGTAAAGAATGGGTTCAAAATCAAGCAACTATCAGCTTTATGTAGGTGGCTACATGCAGAAGATAATATAAATAAACTTTATGGTAACCACAAATTAAAAACCAGTAATAGATACACAAAAAAATAGGGGCACCTGGGTGGTTCAGTCTGTTAAGTGACCAGCTCTTGGTTTCAGCTAGTTTATAAGTTTGAGCCCTATGTCAAGTTCTGTGCTGACAGTGTGGGGCCTGCTTGGAATTCTCTCTCCTCCCCTCTTTTTTTTTTTTTTTTTTTTTGCCCCTCCCCCATCTCTCTCTTCCTCAAAATAAATAAACAACTTCAAAAAATATGTGCAAAAAATAAAGAGTAAGAAATCCAAGTATTTCATTAAATAAAGTCAACTTATGACACAAGAGAACAAGAAAGGAACACAGATGAAATAAAAAACAACCATAAAAAAGTAACAAAACGGCAATAAGGACACACATAACAATAATTACTTTGAATGTAAATGGACTAAATGGTGCAATCAAAAGATACATACAGAATGGATTAAAGAAAAAAAAAAAAAAAAAAACAATACCCATCTCTATGTTGCCTACAAGTGACTTATTCCGGAACTAAAGATACATGCAGACTGAAAGTCAAGGGATGGAGAAATATTTATCATGCAAATGGAAGTGAAAAGAAAGCCAGAGTAGCAATACTTACATTAGACAAAATAGACCTTAAAACAAAGACTATAACAAGGAACAAAAAAGGACACTATACAATCATAAAGGGAACTATCCAACAAGAGAATATAGCAATTGTAAATGTACATGTGCCCAAAATGGGAGCATCCAAATACATAAAGCAGCTAATAACAAACAAAAAGGCACTAACTGATAGCAATACAATAACATTAGAGGACTTTAACACCCCATTTACATCAATGGATAAATTGTGCAAACAGAAAATCAACAAGGAGAGAGTGGCTTTGAATGACATATTGGACTAGGTGGATTTAAAAGATATATTCAGGACATTCCATCCTAAAACAGCAGAATACACATTCTTTTCAAAGGTACATGGAATATTCACCAGAACAGATCATGTATTAGGCCACAAAACAAACCTCAACAAATTCAAGAAGATCAAAGTCATACCATGCATTTTTCTGACCACAAAACTAACAAACTAGAAGCTAACCACAAGAAAAAACCTGGAAAGCACACAACTACATGGAGGTTAAATAACATGCTACTAAACAATGAGTGGGTCAACCAAGAAATCAAAGACAAAATCAAAAAATGCATGGAGACCAATGAACATGAAAACACAGTGGTCCAAAATCTTTGGTTTACAGCAAAAGCTGTTCTAAGATGGAAGTTTATACAGGCCTACCTTATGCAGCAGGAATATTCTCAAATAAACAATCTAAACTTAAATCTAAAGGAAATAGAAAAAGGACAACAAACAAAATCCAAAAACATTAGAAGGAAAAAAGAAATACTAGAAAGAGAAACCAAAAAACACAAAAAACAAAAAACAACAGAATGGATCAATGAAAACAGAAGCTGGTTCTTTGAAAAGATCAACAAAATTGATAAACCCTTAGCCAGACTCATCAGAAGAAAGAAAGGAAGAAAGAAAGAAAGAAAGAAAGAAAGGAAGGAGAGGTCTCATATGAACAAAATCAGAAGTGAAAAGGGAGAAGTAACAACCAACACTACAGAAATACAAAAGATTATAAGAGATTATGAAAAATTATATGCCAACAAATTGGATAACCTAGAAGAAATGGATAAATTCCTAGAAACAAATAACCTCTCAAAACTGAATAGCCTAAACAATCTTGAAAAAGAAAAACATAGAGGAGGTATTACAAACCCAGATTTCAGATTATAAAACAAAGCTATAATAATCAAAGCAGTATGGGACTGACACAAAAATGGGTAGATCAATGGAATAGAATAGAAAGCCCAGAAATAAACTCATGTTTACATGATCAATTAATCTTTGACAAAGGAAGAAAGAATATGCAATGGGGAAAATACAGCCTCTTCAACATATGGTGTTGGGAAAATTGGGCAGCAATATGCAAAAAAATGAAATTGGGCCACTGCTTACACCATACACAAAGATAAATTCAAAATGATTAAGCACCTAAATGTGAAATCTGAAGCCATAAAAATCCTAGAAGAGAACATAGGCAGTAATCGCTCCTACATTGGATGTAGCCACTTTTCTCTAGATAATGTCTCCTAAGGCAAGAGAAACAAAAGCAAAAATAAACTATTAGGACTACATCAAAATAAAAAGCTTCTGCACAGCAAAGGAAACAATGAATAAAACTAAAAGATAGCCTATGGAATGAGAGGAGATATTTGCAAATGACATATCCCATAAAGGGTTAGTACCCAAACTATATAAAAAACTTAAAACACTCAACACCCAAAAACAAATAATTCACTGAAAAAAATGGACAGAAGACATGAACATATATTTCTCCAAAGAAGAAGTATAGATGGCCACCAGACACATGAAAAGAATGGTCAACATCACTCATCAGGGAGATGCAAACAAAACTACAATGAGATATCGCCTCACAACTGTCAGAATGACTAAAATTGAAAACACAAGAAACAACAGTTGTTGGAAAGGATGTGAAGAAATAGGAACACTCATGCACTGTTGGAAGGAGTGCAAACTGGTGCAGCCACTGTGAAAAACAGTATGTAGTTACCTAAAAAAGTTAAAAGTGAAACTAGCCTATGATTGCAGTAATCACACTACTGGGTATTTATCCAAAAACATACAAAAACACGGATTCAAAGGAATACATGCACCCCGAAGTTTATAGCACCATTATTTACAACAGCCAAGATATGGAAGCAGCCCAATTGTCCATTGACAGATGACTGGATAAAGAAGATGTGGTATATAAATGCAATGGAATATTATTTAGCCACAAACACACACATACACAAAAATTAAATCTTGCCATTTGCATTGACATGGATGGAGTTAGAAAATATAATACTAAATAAGTCAGAGTAAGACAAATACCATATGATTTCACTCAAATGTGAAATTTAAGAAACAAAACAAACAAGCAAAGAAAAAAAAGAGAGACAAACTAAAATACAGATTCTTAAATATAGAGAGCAAACTGATGGTTACCAGAGGGCAGGTGGGTGAGGGGACAGGTGAAATAGGTGAAGGGGATTAAGAGTCCACTTATCTTGATGGGTACTGAGTAATGTATGTAATATATGGAATTGTTGAATCACTATATTGTACATGTGAAACTAATATAACAGTATACGTTAACTATACTGGAATTAAAATCAAAAACTTAGGCAAAGTAAAAAAGAATAAAATAAAGACAAAACTTTGAGAGAGAAAGAAGTGGTGAAGCAAGCTTTGTTCTGGATATCTCTTGTAGTGATGGTGAGCACTTTCCACTAGCAAGAGGTAATATATTAAGCATTTACACAGTGCATGACTTAAAGAGAGTACTAAATAATTGATAGGTAATTGAAATAAAGTTGAATAGAATCTCAGAAAGTCTACTGTACCAGATTGAGTTATTTACAGTTTTTTCTGTTGTCTCTACCTGTTTCATGTCATGTAATCATTATACCAAGTATATTTGCATTTGTGAACAAAGAGAGGAGTCATACCACCTCTACAGCCCCCATGTATCTAGTCCTATTTCCAGTATAGATGACCAGGGCCACCCCATGACCACACTGCTCACTGCACAACTCCAGGCAACCCTCCAATGGTCACCAATAGGAGTGGCCCTTCCTGGAGGCTCACCACATGATAACCCTACAAAATTCCTTTCAAGCATGAGGCCCTCAGGACATATGCAGCTTTGATGACTCCTTCTGGACTAGGGTTCAGAGTCTGTCTGGCTTTTCCTGTCCTGAGGAGAAAAGGAGATGTAGTGTTAGGTCTTTGGGGATCATCTGAATGAATGTAGTGACAAATGTGAATGTCAGTCCCAGGCTGTGACAAGGGCTTAAAGCTTCATAGAGGACTCACTGACCACTTCCTGACTTAACTGGTCCCTTTCCCCGAGGCTATTATGCCTGCCATAGGGGTCTTCCCCTTACTGTTATCTCCTCCAAAACCTAGGGCAAAAGGTTAAGTAGGATCTTACTACTATTAGCTTAACTGCTCAGTCTTAAGAAATACAATAAGCTAATCATCATTTTGGTTAGGTCATGCTGTCCAACATGAACAAATCTGGGGGGGGGGGGGGGGGGGGGCGGGGTGGTGGTGTTCTATTCATCTGAAGTGAAGACACACTATTTGAACCCTAAATACAGTGTTTATGACTTCTGTTACTCTGTTACTAAGGAAAGATCATAAGAATACTGTATGAGAACATTCTCAATATATAGACTGATACTTATATTGCTTTTTCTCATCCTCTAAGTTTAAATTCTTGCAAATAGAATTTTAAAAATATCTTTAAAAAAATTTTTTTATATAACACCATACAGGAAACATTTGCTCACTCCACAAATAATGAATACTTTCATAAGTGCCAAGGAAATAAAGATGAACAAGACAGACACAGCCACTGCCTCAAGCTGATAATAGTTTGTCTCCAGGATCTTGAAAGGAATAAAAGATTTTTCCAACCTGCATACTTCCTGTAAGGAAAACCATCTCATCCAGTGTTAATCCCATAGTAGGAGCTCAGCAATGGTTCATTTATGATAAAGAATAATCAGTCCCTCATGAAACTGATTCAGTACTCCAGAAATGTCACTATTTAAACGTGTCCTCCATTTTTCCATCTCTTCATATCAAAGTGACAATTGGTCTCAGCACCTGCAAGGTGCACACAGGTCACTTACTAAAAGTGTAAACATGCACTGATCAGCATGCAGAAGATCTAGATGCTGACATTTATTTTGTCTCTTCTTTCTGGGTGGCATTAAAGTCCCATAGAGAAGGAAAAGCAAAAGTCTGGGTTGGATTATAGACAAATGGGAGCCTAAAAGTCATGAGCAAGCAATTGATCTCTCATCTACAACATTAACCCTAGCACTTAAGTTACTTAAGTAAAAACTAGGGACGTCTTTTAGGCTTCACTGTGGAGCCCCAGCACTCTAAGATCCCAGATATTTGAGATTCAGAGGTCTGTTGTAGCTTAAAATATTTCTCAGTAAAGGGATGCCTGGGTGACTCAGTCAGTTAAACGTCTGACTCTTGGTTTTGGCTCAGATCATAATCTCATGGTTCATGAGTTCGAGCCCCACTTCAGGCTCTGTGCTGCACTCTCTCTCCCTCCCTCCCTCCCTCTCCCCTCCAAAGCATTCTCTTTCTCTCTCTCAAAATGAAGAAACTTAAAAAAATAATATTGCTCAGTAAGTTATAACCCCACATATAGGAAATTACCCTAGGCCTTCCAGTAGGACTCCAAGAGTTGAAATTCATTGAGGTCCAACTGTTCTGTTAAACTTAACAAGGGTGGCCTGTTTCTATGGCCAAATACCCTTTGTTCCAATAGGACTTATCTTCTCAATATATCATGCCCTTTTGTAATTCAGGATACATTTGAGATTTATCAAACCCGATTCCATCACCACCACCATGAATACAAACATATGCACACACACCCCACACACACATTTTTCTTCCTATAGGAAATCCTTAATTATCCGTAAGGGCTCAGACCAAATATTCCTTCTTCTGTATCAGTGTCCTACAGGCAGAGCTCCAATATAATGCTGTTCATATTTCCAGTTTGAAATTTAACACATGATATTGTAAGATAAATATTTACATCCAGGTTCCCCAACTAATCAATGAATTCCTTAAGGATAGAGACTGAGACCTATTTATCTTCTTGCCACAAAGCCTAGAACACAGTAAGTGCTTAATAAATACTGAATAAATAAAAACATGGTTGAATGCGACAAACCTACCCTATCCTAGAATATTTCATAGGCCCACCACCACAAGGGTCACCTGTCAGGACAACCATCCTCAAGTGGAGCAGTTTACTTTGGATCTAAAGTTAATCCTTAAAGGGTCACTCTGAGAACATCTAACTCTCTATGGGTTTAGGGATATTAGTAGAAGGTGTAATTTTTTTTTTAATTATGATAGATGAAAGATAGATAGATAGATAGATGATAGATATTCCAAGAAGCTCTGGGGCTTTGCAGAGAAATATGTGGACTTAAAGGAAAAGAAATATTCCATCTTCGGCACAACCTCAAGTACCAAGAGCTGATTTTTCTTAATGAAGTGTTAACAAAGTGTCAGCACAGACCAGAACACTGCTGATTTGCATACTCCTTGGTTAATAGTATTAAACTAGGATTGCATGGATGTTAAATCCTGTTTATGTTAAAGAACTAAAATGCCTGTTAAGATTATTGATTCTTTTTGGAGACTCTTCGTGCAGAGTAGACTAGTAAATTAAAGGTGGATTCATTTGATTGCTCTGGAATGGTTACAATTCTAATTTTCCTTTTTTTTTTTTTTAATTTTTTAATGTTTATTCATTTTTGAGAGAAAGAGAAACAGAGTATGAGCGGGGGAGGGGCAGAGAGAGAGGGAGACACAGAATCTGAAGCAGGTTCCAGGCTCTGAGCTGTCAGCACAGAGCCCCACATGGGGCTTGAACTCGTTAACTGCAAGATCATGACCTGAGCCAAAGTCAGACGCGTAACCGACTGAGCCACCCAGGCAGGCGCCCCTGCAATTCTAATTTTCAAATAATATTTCTTCATTGTATCTTCATTGGATACATTTCTTCATTGTATCCAGAAACTAAAAGGTTGACTGGCCTTGAATTTTACAGACAACCTCTTGGTCCTGAAAATTTGAGATTTTGTGTACACCAGAGAAAGAGTTAATAAGCACTGGACCCAAAGTCACTGAACCCAGCCATTCACTCTTGACCACAGAAGTACTGGGAGGCATAAGTGCTAATGAACATACTGCATCACTGTTTTTTAAAATACAGTGTAATTACCTTCTGGAACATGCCATATCAGCAAAGTACCTTAAACAGAAATGCAAATGTACAAATAGTTATATATATTAATTTAATACATATTTACATAATATTATATAAAATCATATTATAATATATTTATTTAATATTGATATCTGACATTTAAATATGTAAACATATTTATATAACTTATAAATAATATATATAAGTTATATATTAGCTTAATATAAGTATATATTAAATTATATATTGTATATAAATATTTATAATACATATAAATATATAAATACTTGATACATGCATTTAACACAATGTACAATGAGGTTTCAAGCTATACTGATGATAAATACAAATTCCTATGTGCACTTTATTTTCCACCTATTAGTATTACACCCATATATTCATCTGGAACTTCAAACTTATCAACTCAACAGCCACAAAAGTTACTTTTCATCTTCTTTTTCCTTCTCCCATAGCCCTCTCCCTGTTCGGATCAATAGCTACCCAGTGAACCTGCAAAAGTCATCCATACTTCTCTACGTCCCTCATTTCCCCACACTGCAATGAATTACTAAGTAATTCCAACTTGACTTCTTTAATGTTTCCCAGAAGATACCTTTTGTTCTGTTCCTACAACTACTTCCCTGGTTTAAACCCTCCTCGTATCTCCTGAACATCACTTTCTCTCCAGAATCTGTCCTCCAACCAGTTACCACCATGGTTCATCCAAAATCCTGATGTTTCCTTGGTTTAAAACCCTTCAAGGGGCCCCTGGGTGGCTCAGTCCAGTTAAGCACCCTCCTCTTGGTTTTGGCTCAGATCGTGATCTCCAGGTTGGTGAAATTCAGCCCCTGTCAGGCTCCATCCACACTGAGTGGGGAGCCTGCTTGGGATTCTCTCTCTCCTTCCCTCCCTCCCTCCCTCACGCACAGGTGCTCTCTCTAAAATAAAACGAAATAGAGTAAAATAAAATAAAATAAAATAACCACACAGAACCTTCAATGACAGCACATTACTTACATGACAGGTTCAAGCTCCCTAACAAACCAGGAAAGAAGCGTCTCTGCTCACCTTTCAATCTCATCTCCAGGAACCGCATGCCTTGCTCTTTACATTCCAAAACACCTAAGTATTTATACTCCTTTACACAGAGCGTGACGGTTTTTGTTTGTTTTACTTTTCTGGATTTTTTTTTTTTTTTTTTTTAATTCTGAGCTGTTCCTCGGCGTTCTTTCCTCATCTTGGCCTTGGGGATTTCAAGACGGAACTCAGATGTGTTCTCTATCAAGCCTTCTCTTACCTCTCAGGTTTCCCTTCTAGGTATTCTTTTCCTCTTCGTGCTTGGGTCTGGCGTCGTTCTTCTCCCTTACTGCTTCCTGGCGTGGTGAGGGGGAGGTCAGACCCCGGATCAGGATGAGCCCTCGGAGGCCCCTCTCCCACCCCTCTGCCCTCGGGGTGACCTTTCCGCTCACGTGTTGCACAGCCGGAGCCATTCTCCAGGAGGCGGCCGGGAGCCTGGAGACTGCAGCTTGCTATTGACACCACCTGGACAGGACACGTGACTCAGCCCCCTTAAGGCCTCCTTATAAGCGTTGAAGACTCTGGCGCGCAGGCGCAGAGGTTTACGCAAGTTGCGTCGGCCCAAGACAAGCCCGCAGGTAAGTTCCCTTAGTAAACCTGCCACGGGCCTATCCAGGAGCAGCCTCTTTCCTTAGCGTGTCCTCGCCCTGTGGGTACGGGACCGGTTTGCAAACCAGCAATTGGTGAGCCAGCCGGGGTCGGCGGAAACGAGTCTTGGGGAAGAGGCCTCTGTGGGGGGAAATCCCGAGCTGGCCACCCACCTCTGTGTGGGGAGGGGTGGCCCGTACGCTAGAAGCTGTGGACCACCCTGGGACACCCTCAAAAACGCGCTTGTCTGAGGAACTGGGCCGAGCCCACTGCCGCAGAGAAGGGAAGCGCGTGGCGGCCACGGTGGGCTGGCCTCTAAGGGGGCAGCTTTGCGGTCTCTAGATGCCCCACTCGGGGCTGGAGCTCGCGTTAGAAAGGAGTAAGCGCTGAGGTTGGAGTAGGGCGGGTGCCCCCTACTCCGCTGGCTTTGGGGCCAGCAGACAAGGTGGGAGAGCAAGATAATCATCTGGGCAATTTAGCGTGCAGTTTTGCAAAGCTCGGCGGGCCCACGGTGGATTAAAGCCTGTGCATTTGGGACAAAGCCTGATTGAGCGGCCAAGACGAAGATCCCAGGCAAAGTGAAGAGAACCAAAGGAAGGATGTTGTGTTGATTGACAGCGAAAGGGAGGAAGTACCCTGTGCTATCGGACCCCTACTGCAAAGAAAATGTTTAAATAGGCATTATCCTTGACTTCTGACAACAGAGAAATATACCCCAAAACTCCTAGAAGACTTGCATTCTTTCTCTGTCCCTTGAAGATATAAATCTTACCAGGTCTTTGAAAGGTAAATACCCCAGGAGATAACTAAAAACACTGCCCACTGTTGCCTGAGACTAGACCATGAGCTTCATGAAAGTAAGAACTATATTTGTTTGTTGATCACATCCCCTAAACCTAACATGTGGCCTGGGAGACACTTGTTGAATGAATGAATGAAGCCATTCTTGTTCACTTCTAACTTCCCTTAAGAATTTTTTTCAGCTCTTGAGGCACCTGGGTGGCACAGTCTATTAAGTCTCTGACTCTAGATCTTGGCTCGGATGAGGATCTCACGGTTGGTGAGTTCGAGCCCCGCCTGGGGCTCTGAGCTGAAGGTGCAGAATTGGGAGTCTGTCTCTCCTTCTCTGCCCCTCCCCTGCTTTTGTGTGTACACGCACGCTCGCTCGTTCTCACACACTCTGAAAAATAAATATTTAAAAAAATAATAATTTTTTCAATTCTTAGGTAGGAGTGACCAAAGTTCTCAGAGCTGTTCTTGCCTCATTCTTTTCTACACTATTCATCTACTTCACAAATGCTTCTCTTATACCTTTCCCCTCCCTGCTATTTTATGGTTTTTAAAACTAATTTCAGAAATTAACTTCAGGATGCTCTCTATTCCCTCTATTTCATTAGCTCTAAACATGGCTGCACTTAATTTCCTACTGGATAGGTCTGTGCAATCCTAGAATATACTGCTCACCTCTCTCACACGTACATGGTGAAACTACTTGCTTTAATTTTCTCTCTCTCTGCTTAGTTGTGGAGGAAAAGGACCAAAAAAACATTCTTGGCTTCCTGATCTTTCTGACATGACTTCCAACTTGAGTACATCCTGAGAAACTCCCCCACAAAGCAGAAATAATTACCTCCTCCTTAATTCTTGTATTGCATTATGTGACACAACAATGAACAAGATACAATCCTGCCTTCAAAGGGTATAGATGTGTGAAGACATAAGACAAGAAACCAGACAACTGCAGCCCAGTTGTGGAAAACATTGTAACTCTCACCGGGGAGTTACTTTGAGAACTGGAGCCCCAAGGACAGGGAGCTGAGGTGCAGGAGACCTGCCCATCTCCCCCAGAAGTGGAATTCTGCCCCTGCAGTGCTGTTCTCCGCCTTGTGCCCAGCGCAGGGGTGTCTGCAGGTGCTCTGGCAGTGACCAGCAGGTGTGTTTCAGCCCTTCAACCACAAAGCAAAATAAGCAAGTTGCAGGCACTGCCTTAACGAGATTGCCAGTTAGGAGGGTGGTTAGTTCTTGGGATAGAATTTTAGGCTACTCAAAAGGGATGCACGTCCTCAAACTCCTAAATGTACTTGTTTGGGAGAGTGTCAAAGTTATCAGACCTTGGTTCAACTCAGTGCCCGGCTCAGAACAATAGCTCTCTTCTCTAAGAATCGTAAAAGCGGTCACAACTGAGCCGTGCCTCAGAAAAGAGCAGGCTCACTTTCTTAAGTGTGTTAACCAACTAGTGTTGCAGTTAATAAAACCTTGAAGCTGTTGCTTAGAAGCCTTTGATGGGAATGGAGAATTTAGTAAACATTAATACCTTTATGTATTCATGCATTCGATAAACACTTATGGAGAAACCACTGTGTGTCAGGAAATGTACTAGGACATAGGGAGACAATCATGAATAAAACATAACCCCTACCACCAAAGGGTTTACCGTTTAGAAATTCGGGTAACCTTCAATTATAATATGCACATGGAACATGTGGGAGGGTTTGAGAGATCCCCAGGTTTGAGAGATCACGGAAAGCTTCCCAGTCAAGTCAGCTTCCACACCCAATCTTGAAGAGATTAAAAAAGGGCCTTAGGACCCAACCTCGCATTTGCTCTCAGTTAACTCAGACTTGTGGGACACACCCCTCTGCCTTAACTCTGTACTGCAGAAGTTCTGGCCATCCTCTCCTGAGATGAATGGAGATGTGTGGTAGAGGCACAGGACAGGGCTGGATTCGTTGGCTCACATGTGTGATAGTCTTGCTAAAGGAGTCCCAACTGCAGTGTTTACTGAACATATTCTTCATTGAGACAACAAACGTCTTCTCTAAACTTGAGGCATAAAAGTCTTTGTTTCACCTCTGGAAATCTGGGTCTACTTGTGCATGATTGAGTGAACCCAGAACAACAGAGAATAAAAGTACTTATCAATAATCTTACTGATTGGTTCTGAAATGGAGACTATTCTATGTTCTGGAATGAATATACTTCATGTTTTTCTTTAAAAAAATTTTTTTTAATGTTTTTACTTATTTTTGAGAGAGAGACAGAGCAAGGGACAGAGAGTGAGAGGGAGACACAGAATCTGAAGCAGGCTCCAGGCTCTGAGCTGTCAACACAGAGCCCGATGCGGGGCTTCAACTCACAAACTGCAAGATCATGACCTGAGTCGCAGTTGGACGCTCAACCAACCAAGCCACCCAGGCGTACCTATGTTTTTCCATAGGAGGGTTTCAGTGTTGTTTTATTTGATCTGTTTCATTGGCTTTAAGTCACAGCTTAAAAACCAGACATGTACATTTAAAAGTACTTCACCAAACAGCTGCCTTCTTTCCCAGCACAAAATCTTTCTGTAACCATTTGAGTCAATACAATTATGGATATATTTTGTTTGTGATGGAACTTTAAATTGTTGAGACTAGAGGAGCCCAGGTGGCTCAGTCGGTTAAGCCTCTGACTTTGGATCAGGTCATGATCTAGAGGTTCCACCCCATGTCCTGCTCTGTGCTGACAGCTCAGCTCCTTTGGGTTTTGTCTCCCTCTATCTCTGCCCCTCCCCCACTGTACCCTGTGTGTCTCTCTCTTAAAAATAAATATTAAGTTGTTGAGACTAAACATTAACCAAAATTCTTCAAAACGGATGCCTCACAGGGTGCCTGGGTGGCTCCACTGGTTAAGTGGCCAACTTTTGTCTGCTCAGGTCATGATCTCGTGGTGGTGAGATTGAGCCCAACATTGGGCTCTGTGCTGAGAGTGGAGCCTACTTAAGATTCTCGCCCTCTCCCTCCCTCTGTCCCTACCCCACTTGCATGTGCGCGCATGCTCGCTCTCTCTCTCTCTCTCTCTCTCTCTCTCTCTCTCTCTCCTTGCTCTCAAAAAAAAAGGGGGAGGGGAGATGCCCCACAAAGTGATTACTTGGGTTATCCCCAAGGGAATAGTATTGAGGTAAGGGCGAGCTCTGTTTTTTACTTTGAACATTTCAGAAGTGAGCGTTTCATTTTTGTAATACAAAATACAGTAAAGATGGAGGCTATAACTGCCAAATTTTGATTCTGTGATGAGACCAGGAGAAAATAATATATTTCTCATGCCTGGGAACATTTCTCTTACAAAAGATATAATGATAAAGATATTCTACATTAACTAAGAGTCCAGGTGCAACATTGGATTAAAAATTAAGCTCATGTTATTATCATAATCCCCCTTCGCCATGGGTGTCAGAGGGATAGCACATGGAAGCTGTTACATCGTCAGCAAGACAATCTTAAAAATAAGTGAGCAGATATTGTACAAACATCAATTTAATCTCCCAAGCAAATGCCACCTGCACAGACATCACTCCATTTATGAGTCAAATAGGTGAACCTACAAAGTACATTCTGTTCTCCAAATCTTGGAACTATGGGCTCTTAAAAGAAGAACCATAAAAATTCATGGAAATATTTGTAAGAGCAACATAAATCATGTGACATAGGTATTGTTTTTAAATCAAGTCTACTCTCCATGACTGGGCCAAAGTCCTTGAAAACCTATATTGATATCAGGGAAACTAGCTGAGTTTGTGGAAACAGACATCCAAAATGGGACTTTGTGACAGCAACAAGATTATTGATAATTTAATCTGTAATGGATTGAACCGGAAGGAATGGCAGAAGCAACATGCTGAAATAGAATCATGATTAGGTTGGTTAGGGGCTTAGGCAGTGCATACTACCATAAACAATGCTGGTCCAGGGAATCCAAGAGTGAAAGTTCTAGTAGTGCCTTTGTCGCTAACTACAGACTCAGGAAAGACCCTTCACTCTGTTATAGGAGGATGTGCTTGTCCTTGTTTTTATAAGGCACAGAACTTGAGGGATTCAACCAAGGAGTTCTTGGCAAGCACTTGAGAAAAGTCAGAGCTCTGTTGGAAGGGAAATAGCATCCCAACCTAAAAATACTCCTGCTTCCCAAGCCTCTGCTGAAATGGGTTGGCCCTCTGACTTGGCAAACGTATAAGTGAAGCTCTTTACTTCCGTAACATAATGATGACTCTGCCTCTTTCATGTCTAGTGTCTAAAGCATAAGGGTTTCACATTAGCCAATATCGTGGAATAGTTGTTAGGGAGGTCAATCATGAATGGTCTATGAGCCAGCACCTGCCTGCCGACAGCTGGCTTAAGCCATCTGATATTTGAAAAAGATGGTCTAATGGGTATGCTAAATATCCTTTCTCCTAGATTCTCCAAGCTCGCTGCATTTTAAGTTAGACCACCAAGAAACAATGTGCTTGGACCAAATTATCTCAGTTCTCCATAGAAATGCCTTTGCTGATTGATGATGTAAGATTTTGCCCTGAGCCTTTACAGAGGGTCGATATGAAAACTGTCTCATCAGTATTTCTGTTGTTTTTGTAAAGCTGTAGCCAGGCAATGTCCTCTGTGCTTGCAAATATCAGTTTTTAAAGGCCCCACAGAAATTCACCTCATTTAACTTAATTCCAAGAAAAGATTTGTTTCTGTCTGTAAATGTGTATGCTTTCATTTGTCTGTAGTGAACATTGGGTAACTAATGAGGTTTCTTTTTAGAGCTACATTCAGACTTACTTTAGAGATTAACTCACCCTAGGTTTATGGCACTATCTATTTTTGGGGGGAGGGCAGGGTTTAGATAGCATTTCTTCTGTTGCAGTCACCAACTATCCATTTTACATGATGTTTAACTTGGGAGCTGCTTTCTATCTTTTTCAAATTTTGGAGGCATATAGCTGAGAGGGTAAATACAAAAAGAACCACAATGCACTGAACACTTACCCCGTGCCGGGTAGTTACATATATAACCTTGGGTGATATTAAGTAACACCATAATCTTTTTTTTTTTTTTAACTTTTTTTTAACGTTTATTTATTTTTGAGGCAGAGAGAGACAGAGCATGAACGGGGGAGGGTCAGAGAGAGGGAGACACAGAATCCGAAACAGGCTCCAGGCTCTGACCGTCAGCACAGAGCCCGACGCGGGGCTTGAACTCACGGACCGCGAGATCGTGACCTGAGCCGAAGTCGGCCGCTTAACCGACTGAGCCACCCAGGCGCCCCACCATAATCTTTTTTAAAGATAAAGTTAGGGTATGTCAAATAACATAATCAATGTTAGAAAGCTAGTAAGAGTAGAGCTGATATTTAGACCCAGATCTTTTCTAGGTTTGTTCAAAGTATGTGCTCCTATTGAAGACTCTACTGTATATTTATTAAATATAAATTCTTAAGCTTATTTTGAGCATGATTATTAAATTAAGTATCTAGTCTCCTTTGCAGTACTGTTGTGAGAGTAAAATAAAATTTAAGTATGAAAGTACTTTGAAAGAATTTTAAAATGGTACACAAATGTGAAATGTTTTATTGTCTGTTACTCCATTATACATATCATTGTAAGATTTGAATTTCTATATTAAAATCTAAGGGTCATGTGTGAGTATGCAACTCTTCATCGTGAAGCTCCCCAGTTCATTACAGTTGACCCTTGGACAGCACAGATTTGAATCATGCAGATCATCTTATACATGGATTTTTTTCAATAAATACAGTACCGTAAATGGATTTATTCTACCTTATGATTTTCGTAAGGACATTTTCTTTAGCTAACTTTATCGTAAGACTATAGCACATAATATATATGACTTACAAACTATGTGTTAACCGATTATTTATGTTATAGGCAAGGCTTCTAGTCGACAGTAAGCTATTAGTAGCTAAGTTTGGGGGGCCAAAAGTTATGTGTGGATTTTCAGCTGCACTGGGGTTGGCATTCCTAATTCCCACATTGTTCAAAAGTCAACTTAACATTCAACAATGATTTTTAATCAAGGGGAAAGCCAAAAAGTGCTTTGATAAAAGTCCCTCAGATGTAAAACACTTTACCGAAATTCATTAACAAATGACATTCTAAATTAAACTTGAGCTCATAACATTCCTATCCTAGTATAAGAAATTATTCTTATACCATACATATAGCACCTTCCTGTTAGCTATGTGAAACCATCCATTTGGAGATCCTACAGTGGTCTTGTGGTGTTGTGACCTGCAAACAGGTATTTCAAAGAAGACACATAGAGAAAATAGTTTTTTCCTATGTCTTTTTTATTTATTTATTTTTTAATGTTTATTTATTTTTGAGACAGAGACATAGCATGAATGGGGGAGGGTCAGAGAGAAAGGGAGACACAGAATCCAAAACAGGCTCCAGGCTCTGAGCGGTCAGCACAGAGCCCGACGTGGGGCTCGAACTCACGGACCGCGAGATCATGACCTGAGCTGAAGTCGGACGCCCAACCGACTGAGCCACCCAGGCACCCAGGTTTTTTCCTATGTCTTAAGAAACAGCCTCAGACTTTATGAAATGATCAGCCACCTCCAAACACAGATAAGAACAGTCCCTTCATTCGTTACCCCAGCCTGAATCCTCAGCCAATAAAGTACAGCCTCACCATGCTTGATCCTATTTCATTAATGCCTCTCTCTCCGTCTCTCTCTCTCCTCATTTCAGCACTTTATCCTTCCAGAAAATGACTTTTGCTATTTCAACACTTGATACTAATTATATTTTTCATGTTGTGTTAGTTCTACTTCCTCTGGCTTGTCAGTGAGAAACTATTTTAAAACATACTGCGTTATAAACCATGAATATTTTTCTAAGCATCAACTGCCAGTATAGCACAATGAAAACATCACTATAATGGGAAGAGTCTAGTACTCTTTCATTATTAAGAAGGTAAACAACTCAGGAAGTCGAATGCAGTACTGAGGAATATTTAAGTAAAGCTTAATTCCTTCAGTAGGATGTTTAGCAAACTGCAGACAAATTATCTTCTCTATCTTATTTTTAACTTAATGATTTGCAAGGATATTCTCACCTAACTCTTGCCCATACTTTGTCCTCACTGGTGGTTGGGGTGTTCATCTTACTTTTGTTTGTATTTTTAGAGGTGCTTGGACACCTGCAGAGCCTTTTTTATTTATTTATTTATTTTATTACATGGTGAGATGTGTCATGGAGGCTTCTGGTGCTCTATAAATTATAAATACAAAGGAAATAATAATAATATGTGACCCTTATATCAGAATAACAAAGGCAGTTCTCTTGCTGACACTCTGTTAAAGTGGTAGAAACAAAGTTGGGGTTGCAGAGATGAGAAGTGCCACCTCTTTCTGAGGAGTATGTCTAATCCAAAAGACCTATTGAGGGACTACCTGTTGAGCAATGTTGGCATATTGGTCTGGGAAACTTCACGACTCCCTTGAAGCCAATGCAAATGCAGAAAAATAGCAAAGAAAAATAAGGGAAAACGTGACTATACCTGACAGTTCTCTTGTCAGGAAGTAGAGCCTGAGGCACAGATTTGGATGCAATCTGTAAGTCAGAGAAGGAAGCAGAATGGAAGAGAGAAGCAAGCAAGGACACGGTGTCAAGTGAAGTCTAGCAATGGCCTGATGTGTTAGGGTTAGGCGAGACTCTAGAACAAAACCTGGCAGGATTTTTCAGTAAAGGGCCAGTTAGCCTTTCTTGCAACTACTCAGCTCTGCCATTGTAGCATGAGAGCAGCCACAGACAATAAAACAAATGAGCCTGGCTTTGTTCTAATAAAACTTTATTTACAAAAACAGTCAGTGGGCCAGATTTGGCCCCAGAGACCATAGTTTGATGATTCATTCTCTGAAGTATAAATCACACCACAGAATTGTCTGACCACCCCAGAGGAAGGAGTGTGGCCTTTACTACTCTGTACCCACCGGTCATCAGCTGTGGAGCCAGGGCAGGGGTGCTGCCTCACCCCCCAAGGTGGTTATCTCAACTAGGATAGTAGTTCCCAAACTTCACTCTGAATCAGAATCACATGCAGTTCTTTAGAAAACACATTTCTGGGCCTCACACATTAGAGTGATTCAGCAGTTCTGGATGAGAGTCTGAGAATTTGCATTCTGTAGCAAGTTTCCCAGGGAGGTTAATGCTACTTTTTGGGAACCACTGAGATCACCAAGTTCAGACAGTTCTCCAGACAAGGGGCAGTTGTGAGCTGTTTTCAACCAATACTCAAAACAGCTAGAGGCCTGATGCACTGAGAGTAGCACAGTAGGACATCAACAGCATCTGGAACAACACTTTGACAACTTCGCATCAGGAAAGATACAGGCCTTTTAAAATGTACCTCTGATAAGGAAATGTTTATTCATGTCCGTTCTCTTTTTGATGAGGCTGCTCACTCTCAAGCTGCCTTTGCCTAGCCTATTCTGACCCAGTTATTTCTTACTACTAAGTTATATCCGTCTGACTATGTTACTTATTTATGTGTGTTTTCCACCATGTGTTTACTGATGCACTCACTGATATTGGTTGGCATACTGATCTTTGTTAAATTCTAATCTCCTTGAGAGCACAGACCATGTTTTCTCCTAATTTTATAGCTATCAAGGGAAAAGAATTCTATGCACTTCACGGCTGCTTTGAATCAATATTTCCCTAGGGAAAATGAAACTCGTAGCACATAGAAAATAAGAATTTCTTTATTTAATTCGTCTCCAAACTTCTTATTCTTAACCTATATTTCTGTTATCATAAAATATTTTCCCAGGGGTGCCTGGGTAGCTCAGTCGGTTACGTGCCTGACTCTTGATTTCTGCTCAGGTCATGATAATCATGGTCATGAGATTGAGCCCCATGTCAGATTCCACACTGAGCATAGAGCCTGCTGAAGATTTTTTCCCTCCTTGTCCCTCCACCCCTCCCCTACTGGCATGAGCATGCATGCTTACTGGCTCAAAAAATTAAAATTAAAATAAATTAAAATATATTACCAGACAATTTACATGAAGATTATAAACATTGACTCTCTCACTAAATTTGTCCTTATACGTAATATGGCCCAAGGACTAATGCCTGCCTGTGAGCACTCTAAGTGGCTCATGGTTTCATTGTTAGAAGACCAAAGCAGAAAAAAAAAAAAAAAAAAAAACCTCTTAATTTGTGCCTTATGAAGTCAGTTGTCTGAAACACATGATTTTGAGGGCAAAGAATAGATCACTGTGTGGTGAACTGTGTATCTAAATCTCGATTTTATCTTTCTTGCTATCCTTGAAGACAAAGTCGAGAAATGAGGCTTGCAGTTCTGACTAGTTAACTACTTACCCAGTTTCTAGAGTGAAGTTAAGTCTACCTAAAGGATAATGATTGATGGAGTTATTTCAACCTTAAGTGTTCAAATAATAACACACAAACACAGTAGGCCAAGAAGTAAATACTGAGGCAGGATGCTGGCTCATTTGGCCAGAGCAAGAGATGGGGAGTTGAGGGGCTAAATAAAATGTGGAATATTATATTCTATCAATCAAAGCAATAAAAACTACAGTAGCAGATCCAAACCAAAATGGTTTGAGAAGCACTGAGGGTCAAAAATCAGGCAAATGAACTAAAAACATCAAGTGAGTAAGAGCTATATCATAAGCCACAGGTGAAGCCAAGATTCAAATAAAAAACCAGTAGAATTAGAACTCAAGAGGTCATAAAGAAAGGAAGGCTAGACATAAGGAGGTCATAAAGAAAGGAAGGTCAAAAATCAGGCAAATGAACTAAAAGCATCAAGTGAGTAAGAGCTAGATCATAAGCCACAGGTGAAGCCAAGATTCAAATAAAAAACCAGTAGAATTAGAACTCAAGAGGTTGTAAAGAAAGGAAGGCTAGACATAAGTGATGACCAAAAGAAAATAAGATAAGTACTTGTGACATGTGCAGCTTTTCTTCAGGTATGAAGGCCTAAATGAAAAGCCAAGCCAAAGGCATTATTTGTAATGCTGAGCATCAGCATATATACTTTACAATCCAGCAATACCACTTACAGATGTATAAGCTAGAGAAACTTACCAAGGTGCACCAACAGGTATGATTAAGAGTGTTCAAAGCAAGGTTATTCGTAAAAATAAATAACTAGAAACAACCTGAATGCCTATTTACGGGAAAATGGATAAATGATGCTATATTCACATAACAGAATATTATACATCAGGGGAAATAAATGAACTGCAGCTATATGCAATAATATAAATGAATCTTAAAAATATAATGCTGAGTAAAGTAAGCATATAAATCCTGCTTCCACTTAAGCTGTTGTTCCTGTCCTGATGACAATAACAAAAACCAGATAGTATACAAAATCATAACTTTTCTTGAACCCTTCAGGGAGCTGAGGTCACGAGGCAACCACAAGAACTGAATTTCAGAAAGAGACAAGCCCTTCCAAGGAGAAATAAGACATGGAAATTATTTTACCTTTGCCAGAGCACAAGCAAAACACAGAGCTGCTACAAAAAAAGGTAAGAAGAAATTAGCTAAAGTATTAACAAATTTCTAAAGGCCACATATGGGCAGCATATAAATTTAGAATAAGTAATTAAAAGAAAGTAATCTGCTTGGATTAAGGCACAAAGCACCATCCATTTCCCTTGACCTGTCTTTTATAAAAAGTAAAAGCCTGGGACACCTGGATGGCTGAGTTGGTTAAGGGTCCAATTCTTGATTTTGACTCAGGTCACAATCTCAATGGTTTGTGAGATCGAGCCCCATGTTGGGTTGACAGCGTGGTGCCTGCTTGGGATTCTCTCTCTCCCTCTGTCTCTGCCCCTCCCAGTTCATGCTCTCTCTCTCTCTCTCTCTCTCTCTCTCTCAATAAATAAATAAACATTTTAAAAAAGGTAAAAACTTTAAACCACTTGGGGAAGGGCAGCAAACCCTCTGTTCCTTGGGGTCACAAGGGAAGAGATAGAAGCAAAACCCATCCTTCTTTGAAGGAAGAATATAACACTTCCCTTCCTGCCACCAGAAACCTGCTTGGGGAAGAGGAGAAACAAGTTGTCTTCCCAGGAGAGAGAAAGGAAAATCTTTATGTCCAGGGTCCTGCACCAATATATAGCAGAGGTCTGCTACCCTAGGGAAAGGTCAGGAAACCCTTCTGCCTAAAACCTGCCACAGACACAAGACAGAGTGTAGTTGCCACAAGTGGAATTGGCAGGCACACTATACACACCCCATCCTCAAGGTCCAGGCACATAGATCCTGGCTAAAGATGAGACTGGCCCAAGAAAACCAAAATATCCCCCAGTCCCACAGCAAACCTAGCAACAAGTAACAAGCAACAGCAATCTACCCCTAAGGAAGGGAAAAGAGAGTAGAAAGAGAACTTTGTAATATAAGCATACAGGGACTGCTAAAAGGTGAGAGTAGAGATGAGGCACAGGAAATAACCCTCCAGTACTCCAGGCCACACAGTAAGATGAAGGTAATGGCTGTTCACTACTGGAGGAACTCAAAGCCTATGGTGTGCTAATAGTAACTATAGCAGCCATGGCACAGAAACCCAATTGAACTAGTGACTAGATTGACTCAACCCCCAACACTAATAGTCTGAGAAGATCCAAGTCCATTTCCAGGAATAAATGCTATTGACTCCAGTCTCTGCTGTCTACAAATGATGTAGCACATTCAATCAAAAATTATTGGCTGGCTGTGGGTAGAGCATGCGACTACTCTCGATCTTGGGGTTGTGACTTCGAGCCCCACATTGGCTATAGAGATTACTTAAAAAGAAAATATATATATATTAAAAAAATTATGAGACAGACCAAAACAACAACAAAAAAGAACTATTGTCAAGAGATAAAGTAATAAATAGGATCAGAGAAAATTCAGGTGTGAGAACTCCTAGACAACAACTTTGATTAATATGCTAAAAAATCTAACAGGTTGAGAACATAGATTTAAAAATGAGGGATTGTAGGGGCACCTGGGTAGCTCAGTCAGTTAGGTGTCTGACTAAGGCTCAGGTCATGGTCTCGCAGTTTGTGAGTTTGAGCCCCATGTCAGGCTCTGTGCTGATAGCTCAGATCCTGGAGTCTGCTTTGGATTCTGTGTCTCCCTCTCTCTCTGCCCCCGCCTCCCCACCTTGTGCTCTGTCTCTCACTCAAAAATAAATAAATGTTAGAAATGGGGGATTGTATGTACCAGAGAGATGGAACTATTAAAAATGTCAAATATAAAAGCTATAAATAAAATTTTGATATCAGAGATAATTCTTTCAACAGACATATCAGGACATGGTATATGGCTGAGGGAAGAACCAGTGAACTTGGAGATAAGTCAAGAGAAATTAGCCAAACTTAAGACAAAGATGAGAGGGAGAGAATCAGAGCAGAATATCTAAGAGCACTGGTAGAATATCAAATAGTCTAACATATATGTAGTTGGAGTTCTGAATGACGATTGCAAACTTCTCTTCAGAAATATTGTGACCTAGAGAATATTGAGACCTATGATAGAATATCATAATTAAAGTGCTGAAAGAAAACAATCTGTCAGCCCAGAATTCTACACTCAGCAAAGTACCCATCAAAAAGGAAGGTGCCTGGCTGGCTCAGTCAGAAGAGCATGACACTCTTGATCTCAGGGTCATGAGGTCAAGCCCCACATTGGGTTTAGAGATCACTTAAATAAAAACTTTAAAAAAAAGGAAGGCAATGGGGCGCCTGGGTGGCGCAGTCGGTTAAGCGTCCGACTTCAGCCAGGTCACGATCTCGCAGTCCGTGAGTTCGAGCTCCGCGTCAGGCTCTGGGCTGATGGCTCGGAGCCTGGAGCCTGTTTCCGATTCTGTGTCTCCCTCTCTCTCTGCCCCTCCCCCGTTCATGCTCTGTCTCTCTCTGTCCCAAAAATAAATAAAAAACGTTGAAAAAAAAAAAAAAAAAAAGGAAGACAAAACAAAGACTTTTCCAGAAAACCAAAAGCTAAAATAACGCCAGTAGATTTGGATGGCAGTAATTTTAAACAAAGTTCTTTAGGCAGAAGGAAGATGGTATCGGATGCAAATTTGGATCTGTGTGAAGAAATGTAAAGCATCAGAAATGGTAAAAATGAGAGTAAATATAAAGACTTTTTTCCTTATTTTTAATAACTTTACATATATATTGTTTAAAGCATGAAAAGTAGCAATATACTGAAGGGTTTGCAGCACATGAGAACTAAAATGTATGACAACAATAGTGCAAAGAGTGGGAGGGAAGAAATTGTTACACGGTTCATACACTCAATGTGAAGTAATATAATATTATGTGAAGATACACTATAATGAGTTAAAGACTTATATTTTAAACCTTACAATTATCACCAAACACATTATAAAGGTGATTTAACTAAAAAAAAGTGGAAGGGAAGTACAATCCAAAAAATGTTTGATTAATCCAAAAGAAGTCAGGAAAATGAATGGATAAAGAAGATGTGGTTTATATATACAATGGAATACTACTTGACAATGAGAAGGAATGAAATCTGGCCATTCGCAGCAACATGGATGGAACTGGACGGTATTATGCTAAATGAAGTAAGCCAGGCAGAGAAAGACAGATACCATATGTTTTCACTCATGTGGATCTTGAGAACCATAACAGAAGACATTGTGGGAGGGGAAGGGGAAAAAAAAAGTTACAAAGAGGGAGGGAGGCAAACCATAAGAGACTCTTAAGGACTGAAAACAAACCAAGGGTAGATGGGGGTGGGGGAGAGGGGAAAGTCAGTGATGGGCAGGGAGGAGGGCACTTGTTGGGATGAGGACTGGGTGTTGTATGGAAACCAATTTGACAATAATATTAAAAAAAAAAAAAGTGAGGAAAAGCAGAAAAAAAAAGAACAAAGAACAGATCAGACAAATAGAAAGTAAGATAGTTTATTTAAGTCAAACCATACCAATAATTACATAATGTAAATTGAATGCTATAAGAATAATGTACAGAAATTTAACTCTTAACATGATAGCATTTTTATAAACCTCAAAAATGAGCCAAACTAAATAATACCATTTCTAAGGATATATTTATATGTATAAGTATTTATTTATTTTAATTTTTTTAACGTTTATTTATTATTGAGACAGAGAGAGGCAGAGCATGAACGGGGGAGGGGCAGAGAGAGAGGGAGACACAGAATCAGAAGCAGGCTCCAGGCTCTGAGCCATCAGCCCAGAGCCTGACGTGGGGCTCAAACTCACGGACCCTGTATAAGTATTTAAAATATAGGGTCAACTGAGTGGCTCAGTCAGTTAAGCATCCAACTCTTGATTTTGGCACAGGTCATGATCCCACAGTTTTGGGATTAGGCCCATAACCGAGCTCTGTGCTGAGCATGGAGTCTGTTTAAGATATTCTCTCTCTCTCTCTCTCTCTCTCTCTCTCTCTCTCTCTCTCCCCCTCCCTCCCTCCCTCCCTCCCCCTCCCTCTCTCCTTCTGCCTCTCTCCCCAGCTTATGCTCTCTCTCTAAAAAAATAAAATAAAATAAAATAAAATAAAATAAAATAAGAATAACAAAATTCACAGCAGAGATTACTTACAGAAAGAGACCAAGAACACAGAATTTGATGGAATAATAGCAGCTTCAGTGTTACGATAAAATTCTGGTTCTTAAATTGGGTGTTGAGTATAGATTACATTATTATGCTTTGATACTCATATGCTTTCTTATATTTTGTAATGTGTATTAAATAAAATATTTTCAAACAGAAGATTGCATAAACAACTAAATATAGGAAGGGACCTCAAAGTAAGGTAGACTGATTTTCAAAAAGTAAAAAAAGAAAGTGTTTTTAAAACTATACTAAAGTGACAGGTCCCATAAGAATTTAGTTCAACAAAAAAATTTTTGAACATATATTCTGTCTGCAGGATGCTGAGCTATGCAGTGGATATAAAATTATGAGTAAGACAGCATTCCCAATTTGGACCGCTTACAGCATAGTGAACAGTTTGTTGTCAAATCTCTATCTGAATATAATATGTGGTTTGAACATACCTTAAAATGCCCCAGTGGTGGGAGCACAAAGAGGGAGTCAGTGAAGATACAGATGAGATAAATTGGCCATGAGTTGATAATTTTTGAAACTCTGTAATAGGTATGAGGTGTTAATCTATTTTTCCACATCTATATATTTTTGAAATTTTTCCTAAAAAATGGTTTTATTTTGTTTGTTTTACAAAACTATCTGGTTCCATACTTCTAAACTAAAAATAAGATGAGGAATTGGTGAACTTTTTGATCAACAAAGAAAAAACAAGGTGACAGTTTCATGATTCCAAAGTTCTTGACAGGCTAGAACAATAGGCTAAATAAAAAAAGAAGAAACGTAATAGAGATGCAAGAAAAAGAAACAAAAGACATACTCATTGGAAAGGAAGACATAAAACTGTCTCTACTTGCAAATTACATGATTATCTATGTAAAAAATCTCAAAGAAGCTTCAAAAAAGCTATTAATTAGAGAGTAGCAAAGTTGAAGAATACAGTGTTAACATAAAATGTAATCATTTCTGCATACTAGCAGTGAATAATCAGAAATTTAAGTGTTTTGAATTACCATTTTCAATAACACCCCAAAAATGAAATATTTATGTACAAATCTTGCAAAATAAGTGCAAGATCTATTTGCTGAAAACTGCAAAAGATTGTTGAAAGAAATCAGAGAAGATCTAAATAAATGGAGAGATACACCAGTTCACAGATTGAAAGATTTGAAATTGTTAATAAGCCAATCCTCCACAATCTGATCTGTAGATTCAAACATAATCCTAGACAAAATCCCATAATTTTTTTTTTTTTTTTTAGAAATTGACAAACTCATTCTAAAACTTTTATAGATAGGCAAATAAACTAGAATACTCAAAAACAGTTTTGAGAAAAGAGAACAAAGTTGGAAGTTTCATGTTACCCGAATTCCAAACTTACTATAAGAGTATATCTTTAGGTTCCGGTACCAATTCCAATGTGGGTGTCGAGGGTCCCCACACATACAGCTAGCAGTGTTCTAACACCAGCTGAGTAGCCTACAATTTAACCCAACTCTGACAGTCTCTACCCAGAGATAGCATCAGACCCCACAGATTGAGAGGTCAGTCCTACAAGACTGCCCCACACATGCACTTCAGACACCAGTCACAAGCCCAGATTGCTACCTATACTTCTGACTAACTGGCTATAAATAAGAGAGTCTCAAGACCCCCTCCTAAGGTTTGATTAATTTACTGGAATGGTTTACAGAATTCAAAGAAACATTTTTCTTACTAGAAATATCAGAGAGACATTTTACTTATGTCTTACTTTACTAGATCATTAGATCAGATGCATAGGGCAAGGTGTGGGGAAAGGGTATGGAGCTGGAGGTGTGACACTATCCCAGCTCCACGTGTTCACCAACTCAGAACATCTCCAAGTCCAGTCCTTTGGGCTTTTTTGAAGGTTTCATTACATAGGCATGATTGATTGAATAATTGGCCATTGGCAACTAATTGAACTTCCAGCCTCTCCCCTCCCTGGAGGTGTCTGGGGCGGGACTGAAAATTCTAACTCTCTAAATGATATGATTGGTTTCTGTGGTGACCAGCCTTCATCCTCAGGTGACCTAGGGGCATTCCACAAGCCACCTCATTAACATAACAAAAGACACCTTTATCATTCCCAACACTTAGGAAATTCCAAGGATTTGGGAAGCTGTGAGCCAAGAACTATGGAGGAAAACAAAACATGCATAAGAAATATGTTTTAGTCCTCTAAATGACCAAATATATGTTTTTATAAATCAAAATATCACACTATCAAAGTCAAGAGAGTCTGATGAGAGAGTACAGACATAGTATAAATAAATGGAACAGAAGAGTCCAGAAATAGAAGCACACACATAGTATCAATTTTTTATGAAGGTGTAAAGACAATTCAGTGGAGAAGGGAAAGTCATTTCAACAAATGGTGCTCACGAGACAATTGGATAATAATGGGGAAAAATTGGATAAAAATGCGTTATGTTTTAAATGAACCTCAATCCATACTTCTCACTCTACATAAAAATTAACTCAAAATGGATCATGACCTAAATGTCAAACCTAAAACTATAAAATTTCTACAGGAACACATAAAGGAAAAGCTTTGCATTCTTGAAGTTAAACATGAATTTCTTAGATATAACACCCCAAGCACAGCTCATAAAAGAAAACATTTGAAAAATTGGAACTTCATCAAAATTAAGAACATTTACTCTTCAAAAGAAAATATCAGGAGAATGAAAAGATAAGCCACAGAGAGGGAGAAACTGTTTATAAATCACATTTCTAATAAAGAGCATATCCAAATTATGTAAAGAACTTTTAAAATCCAATAATAAATGGAGGAGATATTTGAACAGGCACTTCATCAAAGAAGAGATAAAGATTTCAAATAAATACATGAAAAGATGCTCAATATCAGTAGTCACTAGAGACAAAATAAAAACCATAGTAAGATACAACTATATACCTATTAGAATCAAATTGAATTTTTTAAAAAATCTGAAAATACCAAGTGCTGACATGGATGTAGATAGACTAACAGGAACTCTCATACATTGCAGAGAGGAATGCAAAAGAGTTCAGCCACTTTCTGGAAACATTTTGGCAATTCCTTGCAAATTCAACATACACTTAACAAGTAACATAGAAATCCCACTACAAGATATTTCTCCAAGTGAATGAAAACCTATGTTCAAACAAAAAGAAGGGCAAAAATGGTTATAACAGCTTTATCTGTAATTGCCAAAATCTAGAAATAGCACAAGTGTCTCTCTACTGGGGAATGGATACACTTGATTATAGTATATCTGTATGATGGGATAATAGCAATGAAAAGGAACAAACACTGGGTACATTCAACAAGCTGTAACTGAGTGTCCAATGCATTATACTGAATGAGAGAAGCCATAGTCAAAAGCCTTTATACTAAATGATTTCACTGAAATGACATTCTTGCAAAGGCAAAACTATAGGGGCAGAAAACAGCAGTGGTTGCCAGAGGTGGGAGTGGGAGGCTGGTTGGCTACATAACTGTGGTGGGGAATGTTTTGGAGCAATTAAAGTTTTCTTTATCTAGATTGTGGTAGTGGTTACATGGCTACATAAATTTGTCAAAACGTGCAGAACTGTACCATAAAAACAGCAACCTTTACTATAATGAAATTATGCCTAATTTTTTTTCTGTAAAAAAATCCCCCTCCCAAAATATAGTAGGGATAACTATAAAATATTTAGATTCACAAAATTCATAAATACAACATGAAGAAGATATGATTTAATGTACATCCATGTAGAAAAGCACAAGAAATAATTGTAAAATCTATATGGATAAACACCTGGCATGGTTGACCAAGAGTCAGTTAACTCTTAAGAGATACACAGATTTCAAAATAAGGCAGGGACAAGTACCCTATTATTCTGTACTACTGAGACTCATCTGAGGCATTAATTCAAATCTAGGCCCAGGTGGTAGGAGGGATATGAACCAAATACCACTATCTACAATAGAATGGCCTTTTTCCAGCCAGTGTGAATTCACCATCACTGTGTTCAAGTAGAGAACACTGAAATCAATTTCCAAGTGACTTAATAAGCCAGAACTTTAGGAATTGTTTGCTCCCTCCTCCCCAAAAAGTATCAATAAAGCACCTACTGTGGGCCAAGGACTGTATAGTCATGGTAATACGACAGTAAACAGATAGATGTGTTTCCATCTTAGCAAAGACCTAGTTAAAGTTATGAAACTAAGTACTCTTTTCTCCAAACTGCAAAACCTATAGCTAGGAAAGTAGAAATGCAGAGAGCAATGCTTCCTATTTTATTTTAATTATGTCCAGGAAATTCTCAGGTGTTTTTGGTGGGAGGTGTAGGAGAACCACTAGGGATAGTGCCAGATACTACTCAGGATTAGTAATTTCAGAGCTGTTACCACTCCTAAGCTCAGAGACAAGGAAAGACAGGATCACCAGGGAGTCCTGCAGAAGACCATCTTAAGAGCAGCAGTGACTTGTGTTTGAGAGGGATAATGAGCCCAAAGAGACTCCTCAGACAGACCTGGGGGAATAAACACCCTGAGCCCACCCTTCTGCCTGCTTCCCATCTCTAACTAGGACTCTCATTGGCCAAACCAACTCAAAGGCCCAGGGAATGGGGAGCAGATGATATTATCTATCTTAGAAAATGGTAAATGGCGGAGAGTTAAGGTAGAGAGCAAAGAAAAGGTAGCCAGCACACCAACTATGATGCTTTTTATTTCTCTTGGTTAACACTGCATGAGCTCTTTCCATCAAAAGACTTGATGCATCTCAGCTCTGGGAAGTTTTATTCTATTTCTTTTATACCTTCCTCCCTTTCTTACTTTTCCCTTTGCTTTCTGAATGCTTTATTTTCTCATTCTGCAGCACTTCACTTGTTATCTTCACCAAACTGTAAACGTCTTGAGGGCAGAATCCACAAATTACTTACCTTTCTGTCTCCTACAGTACCCAGCACAATAGCTTGAACATGAATGATACTGGGAAAATGAGTTCTAAATTGAATTAAGTCTAAGCAATTTTCAGTTTCAGTGTTGGTTGCTGTACAATATTTTATCATGAGACTTTAGAAGAGAAAGGCTTGCAACAGCATTTACTTTTCTCTCTCTTCTGCAGTTTTGCTTTGATATCTGCACTGATACAGGGAAAAAAAAACAAACGGAGTTTTGTTAGATTTTTAATTAGGATTAGGAATGAATGTATATTCCCTTTATTCACTTAAAATGTACAATACATTAAAACATCTAGCTCTTTAATAAGAAAGTAGTAAACAAACAGTAATGACTAACAAGGTATTGAATTTACACCTAATTTTCAATATACTGGAATTTTTTTAAAAGACACTGCTGAGATTCTGTGTTACAATTTTAGGTTATCATGGTGCAATCCATGGGTAGAACCCTTCATCATCATTTTGTTGCTGTTGTTTACAATTTTGAGTTTTTCAATGCCAAGATATATTTAGTCGAGTTATTTCTATCAGAGGAAAATGGAACATGTAAATTCCCAGACTGCTTGGAGTCAGAAAGACCAACTCCAACCCAAGCTGTGCATTCTAACTCTACCAACCACCAGCTGATTGAATATAGGCACAATATTACCCACAAACTTTACATTCCTTACCCACAAAATAATACCTTAGATTATTATGACAATTAATTGAGATAATTTTGAAAATACCTTACTAACAGTCACCATGCCAGGAAGACCTATCCTCACATATTTTACAGACTAATGGAGAAGATAGCCAATTAAAAAAGGAATTAAACTAAAATCTATAGAACATGCTAGATTGGGGAAGTCTATGGATGTATGGGAGCAGAAAGTAAGAGAATATTATTTCAATGGAGATAGAATGTATAATAATGAATATAACAAGTAGCCTAGGTCAGGAAAAGTATATTGGAGGCAGATGGAATCTAATGTGTCTGGCACTTGGTGGGTGCTCAAAAAATGGTAGTAAATATTATTCAAACACTTGATGCACTACTGGGTGCCAATGCAACCAGTAGATTGGCTAAATGATACTCAGAAGCAATGAAGGAGCCCCTGTCCTCCAACTGGGCATTCAAAGCCATTCTGTGGGGGGTTGTTCTTCCCCTGCCCATTAGATGAAATCTAGGCAGTCTCCATAACTTGTTCATTCCCTCTTAAATGATATGTACATACATACATACGTACATACTACATGCACTGGTTACTATAATCTCAAAAAATAGTCTTATTTCAGTAATTAATATGTCTGTTTCACTATAATAAAGTCATCCAAAGTCAAAACTTCTCTCTTCCTCATTCAGAAGGATGGGTGTTGGTTCACAACCTAGGGAGTTCCAGGGTAAAATTGGAAACCAAGCAACCCCTGTGTACTTAGGGCAAGGAAACACCAAAGAAAACCGTAGGCCACTCCAGACTGGTAGGTGGCAGGGTTGGCAATTGGGAGAACTTACTTAAGAGACTTGTCCTGGGTGGCTGCAAGATGAGTAGATGTTCACACCCACCAGCCAGAATCTGAAAAGTTTATATAAAGACCTCAGTGGGGTTCAGTCAGGTATACCATCCAGAGGGTCTCAATAGCACATTGCTCTCTCAAGTCCTTCAAAATGGCTCCAGTGGAATGGTGGGTGGAGCATACATGCCAGGGACATGGGAGGGAGGAGGAGCCTCCAGTTGCCAGGGCCACTCGAGGGTCTGGCAGTCATGTCCTCTTAATAAGCGACAATGAGGGGAGCACTTTTTACCCCCCCCCCCCCCCGCCTTCTACCAACCCTGGGCTGCACATGCTTTTCCAAGTTAGAAGCCAAGGAAGAGAAAAGAGGTAGGGAGTAGGAAAGGTGTTACTTTCTGACATTACTAATCTACTTTTGGTTTGCTCTGGACTTGTTGCAAGTCTAAAATTAAGTCTCTTTGGGGTTGGCAGACATTTAGACTGGATTCCTTGCAGACAGTGTCATTGCTGGGATCTTTCACTTCAGTTCTCACAACTGAGGCAACGCTTCATCTGCTTGTTCCCATAAAATCCCCCATCTGCATGATCTATGCCACGCAGACTCTCCCTTTTGAGGACACATCACTCTTCCTTCTTCAAGTCATTTCAGAACATCTCTGGGTGGATTTTGTCTCATATTGTCCCACATCTGCTCATCAAGCAGTCATCACGCATCCTTTTGCCAAAGGATCCTTTTGACAAACTGAGAGTTCAGGCTTCCCTAACACAGCTGCCTCTCCTCTGCTGTGAACGCAACTAACCAGCTACAACCTCATAACTGTGGGCCTCTCTACGCTTGGCCCAGGGCCTACAGAAGACTCAGGTCAGTTAGTCTGCATGGTTTCCTCAAAGCAATTCTCACTCAACGTGGGGTGAGTGTGTACAGAGTGGGGGTGTCCCAGCCTCGGTGCTGCCATAGCCTTTCTACCTACATTCTCTAATTGCTACCTTATTATTCTTCTTCTAAAGGTGGGTGTTGATTCAAGGGCTATATAGCTGGGAGTTGGAAAACTCTTTTGTGGATCTTGAATAGGTGGCCTGGTACTTCACTCCATTATAGAAATAGAACGCAGCTGTTTGCCTCTGCCAATTTGGGGCCTCAGCCAAAACCAAGGCAGGAATTCTCCTTTGTAAAAGTCCTGCAAACCATAGTAGGGACTCAGTTAAATGATTGTCCAGCAGCAGTTTGTGTGGGCAAAATCCTCAGAGCAAGATAAGCAGATACTATGAAATAAAGTGACAAGAAGATAAAAATCTAACAAGCACAGAAAATAAGTATTTCAACAAACCCTACTGGGGAAGACTTGAGATAATAACGGGATGATGAACCTGACCCTAGTAAATAAAATAATAATAGTTACTAGTTATTAAGGGTTTAGTCCTTTCCAAGCATGGCGAAAAATACTTTATAAACAGGATCTCTCTTACTGCTCAAGCAACCCTATATATTAAGTATTATTGTCTTTACAATTCATGTAAGCAAATCAAGGCTGAGTAACCTTTCCAAGGACAAACATCTATGATATTATGTGTAGTTTGTTGTTGACAAGTATGTATTTAAGCTTATGTATTGGATGCCCTCCTGAGGTTCCCATAAAGAATATTTTAAGATATTTTTAGAGGGAAGATTGCATTTGTGAGACCCAAATGGCACTTACAATCCAGGTTCTGGAGCTCAGAAAGCACAGGTCAGGTTAGAGGCACAGTAACCAGAGAGTAACTAAATCAGGTCTATCCATATTTGAGGTGTCCCATTGCAAAAGGACTTTTATTTTTAGAAAAGAAACTGAAAGTTATCTTTACAACTTATTCAGAGGTCTCATAACTCAGATCATCTAAGATATAACTTCAATATAAGCTAAATCACTTATAACCAGGTTTTTCCCCATTTATAACACTATTTAACCCCTAGCCTCATTCATGGTTTAAGCAAAAGCCATTTTTAATAAGTAGGGGGAAAAATCACATACAGGAAACTTATAAGCTTCTAATAATTTTATGCCAATAACTAGCTAGTCCTTGAAGAATTTCATAACGTGGTGTTTCCAATGATTCCTTGTGAGTTGTCAGAAACCCTGAATTTTCCTTCTTTCCTCCCTCTAGTACTTTCCAAGTCTCTTTTGATTTTCATGTATCATGCTGCCTATCAGATATATTCTTTAATTTGCTCTCTGAGATTTCAAATTTGCTTTTTATGTTAGTTACCAGAAAATATGCAGAGAGATTCACCTCATCTTACCACACTTTGAAGTACTGAATATGTATAAACAAATTAAAAACAAAAACAGAAACAAAACCCGACATCCTGAAGCCTAGTCCTCCAAGGCCAAGCACCTGCCAGTCCCTCCAGTGAATGCATCCTCTTTGAAGAAGGAAGAGCTCCATCCACCTAATGGTTCAAGTCATTCCATCCACACCAAAGGACACCTCAGATATCTCCACCTACCTCTATCATCACAGAAAACACCCCGGTTCAAACCACCAGCGTCTTCCCAATCCTCAAAGTGATCCCTTCACTTGTGTCCCTGCCCCGTCCAACCCTTTCTGCAAATAACAGCCACACAAGGGCTATTAAAAATATAAATGGCATTCCATGCACCCCTATTTGGAACCTTCAAAGGCTTCTCATTACAATCAGAATAAAATCTAATCTTCTTAAAATTGCCTATAAAATCGTACATGGACCTGCCTCTGCTAATCCCTCCAATCATATGCTGACCATTCCACCCAGCTTTTATCCCAATTTTCAGTGTTTTCTGTGTAATGTTTCTCTCTCCCACTAGACTATGTGTTGCATGAAGGGGGCCCATGATGGTTTTATGCACCACTGATCATTTGACTGTCCCAAAATACCACATGTAGGTTCTCCATAACTTTTTGTTAAATAAATAAATAAACTTAAGTAAAAATTGCTATAATCAGTAGGAAGTATTCTATTACATGCAGCCAGTAAAATGGAAATTACAAACACAATAGAGAAATGTTTACAATGATATTATGTGGGGAAAGCAGAATAGGAAACATTATGTAAAATACAGTTGCACATACCATTTACAGTATGACTAACATAATATTTACAACATGTATATGTTGTAGATATGTATCATATTTATAATACAATTGAGCCCATTAGAACATAGAGTACACTTGCATAGTTTTTAAACTAATCCTGCTTTTAAAGAGAGGGAGATCTATTTAAACAATTATAAGAAGGGTCTGCATTCTGAGGTGGAAACTAGAGTTTATCTTTAGAGCAGATGATTCCTTTTTGGAAGGAAATATTTTGGTGGCCCTTTTGGTTACACTCAATGAGGCAAAAGTCCTCTGAAATAAGAAGGTGTGTGGAACGTAACTGCTCTGCATAATAATGAGTTTGCCTTTGATGTAGGTAGAGGTGTATCTCTGTGGATTGCCTTTCCTTTTTGAAAAACCTCCTGAGCCTACGCTCCCCTCCTCCCCTGTGGGTAGCAGTGAGTGGAGGGGGGCAGTCTTTCGAAGATGCTGGAACATGAAACTGTGTAGAAACACGGCCTAGGAAATAGTATGCTAAGGCAGCTCATGACAGCTTCTAAGACCCAGCTGTTTAATTTTCAGGGATTTTGTGAGATCATTGTAAAGTGCAGACGTTATTAAAAACTCATTATAAAAGCTTACAATTAAAAAAAATTTACTAACAATGAAGGTAACAAATATTCAAAACCCACCACTTCCTGTTTTATTATATTGTACTTATGCTCTTCAAGTTACTTACACCTCTTGTATCAGGAGGGTGGAAATATTGTACAATGTTTGTTTTCATTGTTTCACTTTTGCTATATTCCTTTATGCAAACCAAAATATCAACCAACATTTATGTCAGGACCACACGTTTTGTCAGTCACAACCATATGTGTTCTATGGGCACAAAAGTTCTGCAAAAAACAGTGAAATCAGGGGCACTTGGGTGTCTCAGCTGGTTGAGCATTCGACTCTTGATTTCAGCTCAGGTCATGATCCCAGGGTCGTGGGATCAAGCCCTGAGTTGGGCTCTGCACTGAGCATGGAGCCTGCTTGGGATTGTCTCCCTCTGCCCCCTCCCCCACTCACACACTCTGTCTCTAAAAATAAAATAAAATAAATAATAAATCAGTGACATCCTTATGTAAGAATCAATTGCTATTTGGAATTTACTATAAAAACAATTATATATTTCACTATAATGGTAAATTGTATTACACATCCTTTATATCAGTAAATTTAATGATAAACTTGATATATGAGTTTATATATATGCACATCCTTTTTTTTTCCTGGAGAGCCAGTTGTTGAACCAGCTGGGTCGAAGCCACTTCTGTCACAGAATGGAATATGTGAAAGACTAAGCCTTCTTTGGGATACATAGAAACTTTTTAGAAGGGGACCATAACAACACACTGCCCTCCCGACAACAGGGGTGAGAACTCCAACTATTGATATTTGGGGATTAAAGGTGAAATTAAGTCCTGAAGCCTGAGACTATCTGGTTCACTTGTATTACTTATACATAACACGTATGTGCATATAGACAGGGACTAGGCTATGATTGGAATCATGGCCTATAGCATGGTGGGCTGGTGAGTGATTCTGTCTTATTTGAAAGTTTGTTTAATTATCTTGAAAATATATGAAACACAGTCACATGATTTTCAGAGAATCATTTGTCTCAAATCAAAATCTCAAAGATTTAAGAGATATGCAAATTAAGATTTGAAGTCTAGCTTCCCACTTATAACTAATATGGGTTAAATAGTTGGCCACACTGATCCTGTGGCCCATCTCCAAGGAGTAAAATCGCAGCCTGGCTCACCAGGTAATTATGGGGAATAAGCAATGCAGTAGCTTCGTACCATAACTTCTTAAAAGAATGACATATGGGGCAAAGAACACTCTACATTATAGAAATAACTAGAGGTAAAGCTAAAGTGTACTTAAATCTATTATGTTTCCTTGTGCTCAGTTGACATTCTTTATCAAACCTGATGCTTTGAAATATCTATGATCTGTCTCTGGACAATCCTTCACTAATTCTCCCAAGTGTAATCTCTGCCATTAACTTTGAAAGTAAGAAATGTATTCTAATGAGAGTGTTAATTATAGAAAGTGCCTTATGTCCTAACGTGGCAACCTTATAAATCAAATGCTTTGTACTCTATGGCAACAAAGCTACAAATTTGCTCATTTCACAAGGCCAAAATTAACAAGCAAAATCTCCAGAAGTGACACCAGGGGATGTGGGTCCTATCACTGCTCTGAGAAATCCGGAAGAGCTCTCCTAGCATAATGACACTTGATTTCTCATATACAATTTTTACAGAAAATAAATTTGTGGCAATGTTTTAAAATAATTGCATTTTCTAGATGAAGATAGTGTCAAATTGACATTCCTATAGGTAAAGGAAGGTTACAACTCACCAGGGAAACTGTTATTTCTTTTAATAAGTGGCCTTTTACCCTCTCATTATTTTTGTTACCTCTAACTGGTGTCAAAATGAGATCAGTAGCACATCCTTACCTCATAGGACTCTTGTAACTATTAAGTGGTATATGGAGTGCTTAGTATAGGCACACAATACATACTATAGAGATGTTGCTATATTATTATTATTATTATCATTATTACTATTATGATAGTAGGAGGAGGAGGAGGAGTATACATGTTGGCTATGAAAATTTGATGTCAGCTCTATACTGCCTGATGTTTTCCCAAAGTACATTTTTACTATCCATCTCATAACTTTATGGCAGGCCATCTTCCCTAGCTGTGTTCTCTTGTCTGACTTCTTTCTTTTTTTTTTTTTTTTTAATTTTTTTAATGTTTATTATTTATTTTAGAGAGAGAGAGAGAGACAGAGACAGACAGAGTGAGGGTGGGGGAGGGGTAGACAGAGAGGGAGACACAGAATCTGAAGCAGGATCCAGGCTCTGAGCTGTCACCACAGAGCCCGACATGGGGCTCAAACCCATGAACTATGAGATCATGACCTGAGCTGAAATCAGATGCTTAACTGACTGAACCACCCAGGTGCCCCTGACTTCTTTCTTGTTACTTCATCTAGACTTCTCCAGGATTCACTGGGCACCTCATAGAAATTAGAAATAGATATTGAGGGGCCCCTGGGTGGCTCAGTCAGTTGAGCAGCTGACTCTTGATTTTGGCTCAGGTCATCATCCCAGGGTCGTGGGATCAAGCCCCTCATGGGGCTCTGTGCTGAGCATGGTGCCTGCTTGGGATTTCCTCACTCTCTGTCTCTCTCTCCCTCTCTCTCTTTCCACCCTCCCCACCCTTCCTTGTGCTCTCTATTTCTAAATTAAAAAAAAAAAGAGAGCGTTTGAGTTCACTAATGGTATCCAGGTAGCAGATCTTCCAGGATTTTGTGCAGTTAGATTTTTCTAAAGCTCTATAGTATGCACCTGATTGTTTCTCAGGTTATTGTGTAATGGCCACCTAGAGAATGTTATTTTTGATAATTTTCTTTCCCTTATTTTGTTTCTTTATTCATTCTTCTTAACTCTAAATATATATTACTGTTTTTACTTGGTGTAATTTTAGAACAAATGGCAAATTGTTTTAGAATTGTGGAATGAAATGAGAAGAACCTGACACATTGAGATGTCAAGACTCTCACTGTGGCATTGCAAAGCTTCCATTGTGAATCTCTCCCAGCTCTCCACCACTTTATGTCATTTATACTCAAGTAATGGCCACATCTGCATCGTTGCTATTTTTATCTGTCTACTCTTCCCACTTGCAAAGGGTCAAGTGGCATAAGCTGTTGAACTATCCCATCACTCTGGATGCTGTCATGGTCTGAGGGTGGACATGTGACCCAAACAGAGCTGATCTGTGTTCTCTGAAGATTGAAATTGATGCTAAGGGAGATTGTCTTCTTATCTATGGGATCACTAGCAGTGAGAATAGTTCAGGTCTAGAGTCCTCTTCCTCCATGCAAAGAAAGCCTTGCCAGGGAATTCAGTAACTTTTAATTAAATGAAGAAATTATCATTTGTTGTATTGGTAGGATATGCCAGGCACTGTGCCTGGTACTTCAGTCTTATTCAATCTTTGCAGCAATCTTTTGAAATGAATAATATCTTTTCACTGGTAGATGAGATATTCTGGATTCAGAGAAGTTGCTTGCCCCACACCGAATTATGCTAACTGTCCATCACATCACATGATGATAAACAATCTCCATGAAAGTGAAAATTACCCAGTGGCTGGAGCAGCCTTCTTTCCCCCAGCAAAGAAGATGGGTGTTCCTGCGGTGAGAGCAGCACTGGGAAGAGACCAAGTCTAGCCCTGTTGTTGCCTGGAAGAGATGGAGTACTGCCTTGAAATGTGCCCACTCCACAGCTGTGATGAGAGCTGCCACAGTCTAATTGCTAGGCTGTGTCACCAGATATGCTAGTAGGGGGAAGAGAGCCTGAATGTTGCATACAAGGATTTAAAGCAAATCCAGGCCAGCGCATAACCCCTGTATTCTTCAGTCCTCTAGAGCTACCAACACCATGGTCAAGACAGTCCTGTGGATAAAAAAAGCAGTGACGCAAGGAACCTGACAGATGCTGTGAATGAGTTACAATATGCTATGGGTTTCCCATGAAGTTGAAAACTGCCTCCTATTCTGATTTCTGTAATGTCATTCTCTTGGTTTGGGTTTTCCTGAGATAAAATGAGTGAATTCTCTTTTAATGAATTCTTCAAAATATAAAAATAAAACATCTTCCCCTCTAAACATGTACACGTGCTATGTGTGTGTATACACTACCCCCCTACATACACATACCTCTATTTCTCCTTTGTTCCTCTTTCATTGCTTGGTAATTGAAATTCTTCCAGACATTGCTTTGGATTCTACATTGCTAAGATTCTACTTGTTGTGCTTCCTTGCCTGACTTGGAGCATTGCTGAAGGCACAACTGGAGTAAACCAGTGGAAAACTTTGCCTGTCCCTTTCCTCAGCTCCATGCAAGCCCTGACCATAGAGCATGGCAGTGGTTTACGCTAGATAGTTCTTCCAAAGGGAAGGGTCATTCCTTTTCCCCTGCTCAGAATTCTCCTTTCAAAAGCGCTTTCCGCTGGGAGTTTCTCTAAACATCTCTCACCTACTTCAATTTTGTCCCATTTCAAGAGGACTCATTCTAAAGGTCTCTTCCTTACCTCTCATTTTCTTCATCTGCTGCCTCACCGTACTGAAGCCTTCTTTCTATTGCCATTCAAGTTTCAGTGAGGAATATGCAAACAAAATGTATCCTCACTTGCAATGCTGTTAGCAGGCTGCCCATGGTGGCTCTGGAAGAATGCTGCCCCTGAACTAATCTTTCCTAGAAAATCCTTACCTTACAGCATTCATCATAGGCCAGCTGCTGTGCTAAGTACAGCAGGCCAACTAGGGTGAACCTCAAATGATCCTATCTGATAGTTATCATTTGCAGATTAAGGACCCATGGTTATAAAAGAGAAGCATCTTAATCAAGGTCACAGAACAAATGACTTTGTTTGGATCCTAACCTCAGTCTGTCTGATTCCAAAGCCCACATTGGGGTGTACGTGTGTGTGTGTGTGTGTGTGTGTGTGTGTGTGTGTTTCTTTTATCTCTTTGTTAACCTGGGCATCTTGTGACTTCCCAAGGGAAATACTGGAAATTTGATATCGGAAGGCCTGAGTTAAAATCTCTGGTTTGCACTGTGGACTTGGATTTCATTCACCCTTTCTGAGTCACCATTAACCTCCTATACCACCTACAGTTCTCTGAGTCTGCCATGTCCTCTTTGTCTTTGCTCCTTCTCCCTGGAATGCCCTCCCACACATTCCATGCTTAGCTAAGGACTACTGCCCTTCAGCCTTCCACCCTGATTTCCTCTAGGCTAGATTATCTCCACCTCAAAGAAGCTCTGTATGCCTCTATGCTCACCTCTGTCAGGTGCCCCATCAAAATGCACTGTAAGCCTCTCCTCCCTTGCATCATGTCCACATTTATTTGGTACCAGCATCTTATCAGTAAACCATGTTTTGATGTAGATCAAATGTGTTCTACCAATATATGTACATATATATGTATTGTATTTATATATATGTATTTATAAATCATTTGCAGTATTATCTTTCTGACGTTTAATGCATATTGTAAATTCATACAGAAAATACAAACTTTAATATGAGAAAAATGTTAATGATGTGTTCAATATTTTGGTAATTATAATGTCTTCAGACTACCAATTTGCTAATAGTTTAGGACACAATTTATACTTGGGGCAAAGTTCATCATTAAGAGAGTGGAAATAAATCAATATTTCAAATAGTCATCTTGGTATTGTATTTTTATGTGGCTTCTCAACACATCAGAATAGTTTGGCATTATTTTTAGCTCCTAATGTGGCTGACAAGAAAAAATGTCTGCCTTGCCATTTTTTACTCTTTGCTTATGTTTGTGTTATTAGTACTGTCTTCAATCCATTCTTTCTTTGAAGGGATCTTTTTAATCCAGTCATAAATCCACTTGGCAACACCCATTTGACACAGTAAATGGAAGCAATAGTAAATAAGTAAGGAAAGAACCTCTCCTGGCTCCTTACAGGTGTAGAACTACTACTCTTCCCACAGCACACTCCCACCTATCCATGGAACAGACTGAGGGCCCAGGAAGAGTCCCCACAGCAACTGGGACAACCTGATGCATGTCCTTCTTTAGACAAAAAATAACAATAAACGGCACCTGGTGGGTCAGTGGGTTAAGTGTCTTGACTTCAGTTTAGGTCATAATCTCATGGTTCATGAGTTCAAGCCTGGCACTGGGTTCTGTGCTGTCAGTGCAGAGCCTGCTTCAGATCCTCTGACCCCTATCTCTTTTCCCCTTCCCCCCCTCCTCTCTCTCTTTCAAAAATAAATAAACATTAATAATAATAATAAGCACCTGCCTCCACCTTCAGAAGACCACTGCTCTGGATAAGGTCCTAGAGGGCAAGAGCCGTGTTTTCTTCAATCAGAGTTATTATTATTATGATAATCATAAATAGCCAAATTCTGTTACCCTTATTAGTTAATCTGTACAAGAAAACTACCACTTGGATATTGTTATGACTCCCAATTTACAGATGAAGAATGTGAGGTATTGAAAAGTTAATTAACTCGGCTAAGGTCACACTGCTAGCAAGTGATAGATTTGGAATTTGAACCCAGTTATGAGGCCTTCCAATCCCCTTTTATTCTTTTTGTTTTTGTAATGTTTATTTATTTATTTTGAGAGAGTGGGAGTGAACAAGCAGGGGAGGAGCAGAGAGTGAAGGAGAGAGAGAATCCCAAGCAGGCTCCACACCACCAGCACAGAGCCCAGTGTGGGGCTGTATCCCATGAACCATGAGATCATGACCTGAGCTGAAATCAAGAGTTGGACACTTAACTGACTGAGCCACCAAGGCACCCTCGAACCCATTTTATTCTTAATGATTTTATTCTGCGTCATCTGTGTGTGTGTGTTATAATGCCTTACATATATAATGTATATAATGTCTTACATATTATATGTGTGTGTGTGTGTGTGTATCCATCCATCCAATCTTCCATCCATCTATCCATACATCTACTCATTTATTCACATATTCAACAAATAATTATTCAGAACCAAGCAGGGACAAGGTGTTGTTCTAGGCACCGAGGATACACCAGTGAATAAAGCAGACAAACATTCCTGCCCTTAGTGGGGAGAGACAACACATTTAATAGATAATTAACTATATTATGTTCAAAGGTGACAAATGCTATAGGGGGAAAAATCAGGAAAATAGGGATTTTGGAATATTATGGAGGTATAATTTTAAGTAAGATAGGTAAGGAAGGCCTTGCAGACAAGGAACATTTGAACAAAGACTAGGAACGAGTTGAGTGAGTGAGTCACAGGATATTTCACAGGAAAGCATTCTGAGTAGAAGGAATAGCCAAAAGTGACAAGGCAGGAGCATGACCAGAATGTCTGAGGAAGAGTAAGAAGTCCACATGGTTGCAGCATGGTGAGTGTGGAAGACAGAATCATGAACCCCTAAAGACGTCCACATTCTAATCCCAGGAACTTGTAAATATGTTAATTTACACAGCAAAAGTGGTTTTGCAGATGTGATTAAGTATTTTGAGATTGGGAAATTATCCTGGATTAGCTGAGTGGGTCCAATGTAATAATAAGAGTCCTTGAAAGGGAAAGAGGGAGGCGGGAAAGTCAAGAAGGAGCTGTGGAGGGGCATGATTTAAGATACATGGGCAGCCTCAGAAGCTCAAAAAGGTGAAGAATGGATTCTAGAGCCTCTAGAAGGATGTTGGCTCTGCCCAGAGAGACCTCAGATGCCCAGAACTATAAAATAATTTGTATTGCTGAAGCCACTAAGTTTGTGGTAATTTGCTAGAGCAGCAATAGGAAACTAATATAGTGAAGAAGAGGGAGTACAGTAGATGAGATCAAGGACATCACTAGGGTCAGATCCTGTAGGGCCAGTTGGGCCATTTTAGAAACTTTAAGTTTTATTCCAGGTGAGAAGATGACCATTGGAGGCTTTCCACGCAGAAGGTATGTGATCTGAGTTACATCTTAAAGGATTCTTATGCCTGGCTTTGTAAGAAAGTCTAAGGGGAAAAGAGCCTAAGAGACTAAGGGCAGTGAGGGAGGAAGGATGTCTAATTTGGAAGCAGGAAACCAATTGGGAAACCATTGAAATAATCCAGACAACAAATGATGGTAGCTTGTCCCAAGGTGGTAACAATGAAGAGGATGAGAAGTAATCACATATTGGAAATATTTTTAACATAGAGCCCAAAGGATTTGCTAATGCATTGGATATGGAATATGGGATATAAGAAGGAATCAAAGATGATTTTAAGGTTTGGATCGAGCAACTGGAAGGATGGAGTTGCCATAAATAAGCTGAAGAACACCTTAGGTATAGGTTTAGAGTGGGAGTAGGAAGGTGCAGTGAAGATCAGGAATCCATTTTTGGATATAATAAATTTCTCATTTGCAGTAGGCAGGTGGAACATTATACATTTATATTTACGGTGATTCCTGATACGATTGAAACTATTCCTATCATCTTCTGGTTTTGATAATTTTCACTTACTGTATTTTTCCTTTGTTGTTCTTGTTGTTTAGCCATTCTGCCTTCCATTTGAAGTGATACTTTTTCTACATCCTTTTTAAAATTCTCCTGTTGTTATGGATAGTGTAGAAGACTTTTTTTCTTTTTTCTTTTATTAGACTTTTATTGTTTACTGTCTACCCTCAAAATTTTAGCATGTGTTTCTAAATACTTCTAAGAATGTCTTACTATTTCTTTCTCCCAGCCAACTTGGGGACCTCGGTATGTTTTCTGTTTTAACTATATACTGAAGATCTTCTCTCATCTTGGCACTGCTCACCTTTCTTATTGTAGTTATCTAGAGTTTTCATTTCAATGTAAAAAAATTCAGTTATATTATAACTTCTAAATTTCCCAACAGTTTATCAGTCTGTGTTTGTCAGTGTTTCTGGCTTTTCATTTCTTCCTTCTAGTTTCATTTTTCTTCTTTCTGGGATGTCGTTTTGATGAAAGTCTTAGAGTAATAAACCCAGAGTCTTTTTATATTCGGACGTATCTCTTTTTTGCTTTTATTCTGAAGTGGTAGTTTATCTGGGTATATAAATCAGGGTAGATAGTTATTTTCCTTTAGAACTTTGGGTTAATGTTCCATTAGACTTTTGGCAAATAATTTAGCTGATGAAAAGTATTTTTTCAATTTGGTTATTGTTCCTTCTAGGTAATCTGTCTTCTTCTTGGATAGCTTTACAGATATTCTCCTCATCCTTAAAATTGTGCTGAGGTGCATATTTTAATTTTTATTCATCCTTGTCGTCATTCAAAGTATACTTCAAATCTGAGGACTCCTGTAATTTTTCTGACACAGGAAATTTCTCCCCATCATCTTTCCAAATACTGCCTGTAAGGCACACCCCCAGGGTCTCCTTTCCTCTCTGGCTCCATTCCATTACACAACAGGAATTGATTACCTGGAATTACAGAACATAGACAATTTCCTTCCGTTCTCTTTAGTCTCTTCTTCTGCAATTTCTATTAGGCATATTTTTGTTAAAGATTTAATTTTTAAGTAATCTCTATACCCTATGTGGGGCTTAAACTCACAACCCTGAGATCGAAAGTCACCTGCTCCTCTGACTGAGCCAGCCACCAACCATTAGACACAGTTTGGAGCTTTGTGATCTATCCTCTATCTTCCTTACATGTTTTCTTTCATTCACTTATTTTTATTATGAATGTCATACATACAAACGAATATTACTATGGTACATAATTTATAATATATTGGTACTCATGTATTAAATAATCTGCTTCAAAATATAAGAAATAGGGGTGCCTGGATGGTTCAGTGGGTTCAGCATCCAACTCTTGATTTTGGCTCAGGTCGTGATCCCAGGGTCATGAGATTGAGTCCTGCGTCAGACTCTGTACTGAGCATGGAGCCTGCTTAACATTCTCTCTTCCCCTGCTCTGCCCCTTTCCCCTGCCTGTACTCTGTCTCTGTCTTTCAAACAAAAATAACTAATTAATTAACTACTTAATTAATTAAAAAATAAGTCATAAACCTTTAAAACCTTCTATTACAATATTTTCCAGTTTTATTGCATCTCCCACAAGAAGTTAACTCGTATTATGAATTTTGTATGTATAAGTTCTTGGTTTTTCTTTACAATTTTACTGTAGATTTATATATCCCTAAAATAGTTTTGCACATTTCAAAAATGCATACAAATGGTATACCCTGTGTAGTAGTCTTCTGTATCTTGCTTTTTTTTTTTTTACTTAATATAATTATTTGTGACATGTATTCACATTGATGAGTGTATCTTTAGTTTATTCATTCTCACTGCTGTATAATATTTCATTATGTAAACATATCACAATTTATTCATTTTCCCATCAATGTACATTTGGTCATATGCTATTGCAAACAGTGCTGCTGTAAGTATTATTGTATAAGCCACCTAGTGAACATGTGCAGGAGTTTTTCTAAGGGGTATACCTTAGAATTGAAGTATCTCTTAGTGTATTAGAATTTCCAGTGATCTATATCCTCACCCACACTTCGTATCATAAGCCATTTTAATTATTACTAATACGATAGGTCTGAAATCACATATTTTTCATTTTCCTGAATTACTGCTAATGTTGACGTCTCTTTGTATACATGCCCCTCATAGGTTTCTTCTTCTGTGAAGCCTATTATGACTTTTGTTTATGTTCTGTTGATTTGTTGCAGTTTTCTTGTTTATTTGTACAAGTTCCTTTAATAGTGTCAGTTTTAGACCTTTGTGGATTTGTTGCTCATACTTCCTCCCAGTTCATGATTTCTCTTTTCACTTTTTAAATATTGCCTTTGAATTTTAAAAATTTTTTTTTCAACATTTTTTATTTATTTTTGGGACAGAGAGAGACAGAGCATGAACGGGGGAGGGGCGGAGAGAGAGGGAGACACAGAATCGGAAACAGGCTCCAGGCTCCGAGCCATCAGCCCAGAGCCTGACGCGGAGCTCGAACTCACGGACCGCGAGATCGTGACCTGGCTGAAGTCGGACGCTTAACCGACTGCGCCACCCAGGCGCCCCTATTGCCTTTGAATTTTAAAAGGAAGCTTTTAATTTCAATATTTGTTTAATCTCATTTCACTGGCTACTCTCTTCAATAAAATATCAAAGAGAATTCATGACAGTGGCACCTTTTTCTATTCCATATGTTTAAAAGAATGCCTATTTTACTATAAAGTATGGTATTTTCTGTAAATTATTTTTATATCCACTTAGTTTTGTTTTATTTCTACTGTGCTTTAAAAATATCATCCTGGCGGTGCCTGGGTGGCTCAGTCGGTTAAGTGTCCAACTTCAGCTTAGGTCATCATCTCACGGTTCGTGGGTTCGAGACCCGCTTTGGACTCTGTGCTGACAGCTCAGAGCCTGGAGCCTCATTCAGATTCTGTGTCTCCCTCTCTTTGTCCCTCCCCAGCTTGTGCTCTCTCTCTCTCTCTCCCCCAAATATAAACATTAATTTTTTTTTTAAAAATATCATCCTGATCTTTTCTTCATAATAGGGATTTTTTTTTCATTTTCTCCTTTAAAAACCGTGAGCACACTTATTATATAATCTTTATTCAAATTCTTTATTCAAATTCTTATTCCTATTTATCCTGTGGTAAATCCCTCCTCCATTTGTAAACTTTTGGATGTCCTTGTTAATTGTTCTGTTTGTTTTAAGTGTATTTTAGATTTGGGGTTGCAGCTTAATCTCAGTAGAGATGTTTCTGTTACTCTCTCCCTCTCTTTCTCCCTCTCATTCTTCTACTCCCTTTCTTGTTCCTTCTCCCTTCTCCTTTTCCTACCCTACCCTGTCAAACCTTTGAGTTTGCTTTCTGCCAACCCTTTGGCAGGACTGGTAGCCAGCTTGACTCCCTTCTTGGTCCTGAGGCTGCGACAATGTCTTCCAGCTTCCATAGCTGTGTAGCTACATATAAACTCCATCTTAGAAGACAGATGACATACTTTTTCCACATTATTTCACCAGTGGCAGAGGCACCTCTGCCACTAGTTTTAAGCAGTGAGCTTGGGGGCACCTGAACCACTCAGTCAGTTAAGTGTCAGACTCTTGATTTCAGATCAAGTCATGATCTCACAATTTATGAGTTCGAACCCTGCTTTGGGCTCCATGCTGATAGTGGGCGGAGACTTCTTCTAATTCTCTCTCTCCCTATCTCTCTCTCTGCCTCTCCCCCCTCAAGCTGCTTTCTCTCAAAATAAATAAGTAAACTTAAAAAAAAAAAAAAAAAAAAAAAAAAAAGACACTGAGCCTGGCTTAGGTCTCCACTTCTCTGAGAAACATTTTCAGTACAGCTTCCTGCATAAACTGGATTCCTGGCTGACTCTGCCTATTTCTGAACCAGAGGCTGGGAGGCCAACAGGACACCCTCTCCGCTTTACTTTTCATTTATTTTGCTTATTTCATTTGTGGCTATGGGCTTACCTTGTTTTCAAGCACAAAAATCTCTTTAAAAATTTCTCATTATATGTGGGTTGTTTTTGTTTTTATTCCTCTCTGGGGGAAAAGGTAGTATTTAAGTGCACAAATTACAACATTATATTGACATAAGTTCTCTTATCTTTGTCTTCCTAGTAATGAGCACAATTCTCCACAAATGATTGATGCATCAACACAGACATGCAAGATTCCCTTCAAGGAGAAAATAATGCCTATCTTACACTGTCTTGAGGCTTAGAAGTAGTCGGCTCTGACTCTTGCCTTTGGTTTTTGTATTTTTCAGCTAGCTTTATACTATCTGAGTTAGTACTCTGAGGAATGTCTGATTGTTAGACAGGAGTTTGTGGGAGGAAAAAGATTGCACAAAACCTTCCTAATCTGAGCTGGCTTCTGCCTGAGGGCAGATTTTGGGAGAGGAGTCAAGTGACTTCATAATTGGAAGAGAGGCGTGAATACCAGACTTATAAAGGAAGCCTCCTGGCTCTGGAAATGGGAGAAGGCTGTGTGGGAAGGTTAAAGCCAGATCTTCTGGGCTAGAATAAAGTGACATGTACTGTGTAAAAGAATTTGAAAAAGTATAACCCTAACCCTGTAATATGGGGATTAACAATCTGGAGACTTCCCTAACCTCTCTGTGGTCTGGTCTACTCATACTCAAATCAGGGGGAGAAAGTTTGTGCCGTCCACAACCCCATAGCGCATGTTAAAGAGTGGCTGAGAGTACCTGCAAAGCATTCTCAGCTTCCTGGAGGGAAAAAGGGCAGCAGAGGGTATATTAATTTTTAAGTGTTTTTATATTAATATTATTAGTAAAAGGTTCAAAATATTCTTTTTATGAGCCCTCCTGATTTAGAGGTGTTTATTACACGTGCTCTACAATTCGGTTATTTATATTGCTTTTCTCTAATTTTATTTTTCTCATATGTAACTTAAAGAATTTAATAGGAGAACTTGGTTAGGAAAGGCACTAAAACTCACATTCTCTTTTTTACACATAGTAAAACTTAATCCTCCGGGGGTAAATATATTTTAAATATATTTGTATTCACCATAAGGCAAAGCTCTGTATTTGTCTCTACTCCCTCTTTGAGCCTGCGAGGAATCCCCATCTATGAGGTGTCTTTGGGGTGTTCTGAGCAGAGGCTGACCCAAGGCTGTAAGGACAGCCATGTCGAGCACCTGGCGTACCTGCCAACCTGTTGCTAAACCTATGTTTGGCTGCCAGAACCCTCTTCCAATAAATAAAAATAAATGCATACATGGAGGAACCAGACACTGTGGAAATAATCTTGCTCAGTTTGAAGGGGATTTTCATGAACTGCAATTTTCAAGAACAAGAATTTGCCTCTGAACCGGCTTTAATAATGGAAATTGAAATAGTTCTAAAGACGAGAGGAAGATTAGTGTGTTTGAATACTCACAGAAAGATGTATTTCCTAATGGGAGGTGACAGGTATGAAATGAGGCCACAAAATTGTTGGCATCTATAAATATATTATTTATATTCCTTCCTGAATCCAGGTACCATACTGTGATTTTTATCCAACAGTTAAAAAGCTGTGAACCCTGATAAATTTAACCAAGAGCTATTATACTTCTATCATTACAAAAAGAGACCCCTTTTATTGCTTGAGTTAAGGGTCTGTCCACTGTCATTTTCACCCTGATTTCTGTGAGGTTTTCATCTGTAAAACCATATAAAGGGTTGAACTTGACATATATTCTTCAGAGTTGTAGGCTTTGTACCATTTTTCTTTTCCTGCCCTTTAATCACTTTCATATATTTTACCGTGATTCCCGCAGAATAAGCCAGTATGATCTGAAGATCAGACTGTTCTAACCACTTGCTTGTGTTGCAGGAGAGGCAACATTCCCATTGTGGGTTGAATTGTTAGTTGATTGGGCCTAAAGCAGGGGAGCCGGCTGTTAGGAATGTCTAGCACACAGCACTCTTTCTCAGGTTGTGTGTATCATTTGATCTTTACCACGGCCTTAGGAAATGGGAAGCGTCATCTCCGTCTTAATAAATGAGGAACCACAGGCTCAGAGAGGTGAGAGAACTTGCCCAAGGTTGCACAGTAAACAAGTGGTACGAAGGAAATCCCAACCCACATCTTCTCGACTTCAAAGACCCCCCCCCGCCCAGCCGATATCTTCATTTTCCAGTGTGAGGGCTCAGAGTGGGGCAGCTAGAAGGAGGCTTTCAGCTCTCTTTGTTCTTTTCCTTTCAAGTTCCTTGGACTTCCAAAGACAAAGAGCAGATGCTCAGTGTGTGGACTAGACCCAGAAGTGCACTTTAACTCACATCTTTGCCATGGGGAGAGTTGGACACTGCGAAAGAGCTTAAGTAGCCACTCTATCTCCTCCTGATGGTCCATTTCACCAGCCCTGTGAAATGCTCTCTCCCCACAACAGCAGTGCTCTCTTGCCACCATTCGGGTGTCCCGCTGGCCACCCCTCAGTTTTTTATTCTCAAAGAAAAGCCTCATCCTTTAAACCTCTATGGTCAGTCAACAGATACTTACCAAAGGCCTATACCAGCCAGAAACCGTAGCAGAAAAGGAAGATGTAAGGACAGATAAATAATACAGAGTTCCTGTCCTCCAGAAGTTTACAGCCTTGGCGGTGGGGTGGGAGGGAAGTGTCCAAACAGGTAATCAACTACAATGTGACAAATACCTTAGGAGGGCCATGAAACAGGGAAGATGAGAACACGGTACAGTGAGAAATGCACTCTCCCTATGGTATTTGGATCAGGCTTCTCAGAGGAGGCGAGATTTCTATTGAGGTTGGAGGGTTGTATAAGAAGTTAAATCACTGAGGAAGGGAAAGGAGAGAATTCCAAACAGAGGAGTTGTATAAATAAGGGGAGACAGGAGTAAACGGGCATGGGAGTGGCGTGGCTGAGGTAGAGAGTGAGGAGCAGAGCAGAGGGCTGGATTGGTTTCTAATGACCCTTGTAACTGAGCACCAAACACTGGGGCAGCCCACATAGCAGAAATGCACCGTCTCACAGCTCTGAAGGCTAGAAGTCTAAAATCGAGGGGTTGCCAGGGCTACACCCTGTATAGTCTCTAGGGAGGATCTCTCCTTGCATCTTCCTAGCTTTTGATGGTTGCAGGTAACCTTTGGTGTTCCTTAACTTGTAGTTTCTTCAGCCCAGTGACATGGCCACCTTCCTTGTTGTGTCTTCAGATCATTTCCCTCTGTGTGCGTCTGTCTCTGTGTCCAAACTCCCCCTTTTTATTAGGACGTCAGTCATACTGGGTTACAATCTACCCTAATGATTTTATTTTAACTTGATCACTATTGCAAAGACCCTTTTTCTGAATAAGTTTATGTTCTGAAGTACTAGGGGGTTGGTTAGGACTTCAACATATCTTTTGCGGGGGTATCCAGTTTAACCTATAACATAGATTTAAGACTGGAAAGGGAGGTTGGGAATCATTCATTCAGTAAACATTACCAGTCACAGACCATGTGCTAAATATTTTTCTGGAGAAAAAATAGTTCCTGTAAACAAGATGCTCAAACTTATTTGAGCTATGATACAACGAACTTATAGAAATTCAAAGAGCATTGTGTCACTCAGCTATGTAATTGATCACTCCAAACTTGGCGGTTTAAAATAGGAATCATTAGGGGCACCTGGTTGGCTCATTCGGTTGAGCATCTGACTCTTCATTTCAGCTCAGGTCATGATCTCATGGTTCATGAGTTCAAGCTGACAGCACAGAGCCTGCTTGGAATTCTGTCTCCCCCTCTCTGCCCCTCCCTCACTTGTGCTTTCTTTCTCTTTCTCAAAAATAAATAAATATTTTTTAATTAAAAATAAATAAACATTTTAAAACAAAAACAAAAAATGGAGATTTCTAAAAAATAAACATAAAATAGGAATCATTAATTATTGATTATGCATCTGGAGCTCTCCTGGGGGTCAGCTGATCTAGTCTGCATTCATTTGGGGAAGCTGTTTCAAGTATCTCCCATCTTCCTTGGATCAGTGGGCCAGTTGGGACTTGCTCTTCTCCTGACAATGGTGTGGAACAAATGGAAATAAGCAGGGGCTTCACTTCTATTCATACGCCATTGGTCTAAGTAAGACTTGTAGCTGAGCTCAAAGCTTAGAGGGGACAACTGTAAAGTCACATGGCAAAGGAAACAAATAGAGAAAAGGTGAAGAATCGGGGGTGATTTACCATATGGACTCTGCAGTCAAATAGACCCGAAGTCATGTTTGATAAATGGAGATTAGGTAGATGGATAGACAGAGAGATAGGTAGGTAGGTGGATAGATATTAAATCCTTATTTTGGTAGCTGGTACATATCCATTTTAACTTCCTTTATACTAGGCAGTAACTTGCTTTTGTAGAGTGTTTGATGTCAAATTCTGTCCTTTCTTTACTCCTTGTCCTCTTAATCTGTTGTTAATTTGTTGTCAAAGAAGTAAAAATATGACATTTAATTTAAATGATAAGGACTGATAATGGTATAATATTTTCCCAGGAGTATGCTGAGGGACTCTGCCTAACCTGGTGGTGGGTATCACTTAATCCATCACAGTGAGGTAATAATGGTGGAATTTCAGGCATGTCTGACAGACTGGGGGCTAGCCATAATCTTCTCACTAACCTAGATAGGCAGTCACCTACTGCTCCTGTATATAAAGCAATTATGATGCTAAGGATACAAAAAACTCTCTGTGCTTATTTCTCCTTATCAATCATCACCCATTGAGGGTGATGCTAAGGGCTGCCAGGATGCCTTACAGAAATGGAGATTAAATCTAGGCTTTGGGGCCATGTCTACCTCTGTGCTCTGACAACAGCTTTATGTATGCTGTTAGGACTCACTCAGTGTTCTTCCCCCATCATAATAGTCATTAATGTCATCCTCCCACCAGGTGAATGTGTGCTCAGCCTCACTGCCATGGCACCTCCCACAGACCCAAAGTATGAAGACATCTCTGGGCTTCTATTGGCAATTGAATTACGGCATAAAACATACCAATTCTTGATCTGTGAAAAAGGTGAGGATCTGGATGCCACTGTGCTTCATCAGGCAGAAAAACACTTTTGCTTTTATGGAGAAAAAAATTTAAAAGAAGGAATAAATGACTCTTTGTGTTCGCTTCTAATAACTGGCAATTTTTTCCTTTAACTTTAAAAGTAAAGTATGGTCATAGACAATTAGGAAAATTCCAGAAAGATATATAAAAAGAATAAAGACCATCCATAATACCACCACCTGGAGATAATCACAATTAACATGTTAGTGGGTGGGGCACCTGGGTGGCTCAGTCAGTTGAGCATCTGACTTCAGCTCAGGTCATGATCTCACAGCTCATGAGTTCGAACCCCGCGTCCGGCTCTGTGCTGACAGCTCGGAGCCTGGAGCGTGCTTCAGATTCTGTGTCTCCCTCTCTCTCTGCCCCGAACCCACTTGCATTCTGTCTCTGTCCCTCTCAAAAATAAATAAACATTAAAAACAAAAACATTTAAAGGGTTTTTTTCATGTCACCCTTACATGTACATAAATACACATTTTACATAAAATTAGGTCACAGAGAATAAATGGATTATTTTTATTCATCTTTAATATTGTGGACATGAACCCAGGTCATTTTCATTAAATATCTTTGAAGAATGTGATTTTTAAGTGTGTAGGCTAGTCCAACAAATAAATTGATGCCTTTTCACTTTATATTTCAGGTTATGACATTTGCTATCCATGAGTCAAAACTCAAGGCCTAATTTTAAGGATATTCATTGCTAAGATGTTAAGCTTCCACTTTCAATGTTTGCCATAACCTATGTCCCTCAGGAAGTGGAGCCTGTGGCAGAGGGTATGTGTGCTATTAATTTATTGGGAACACAATTCAAGGAAGCAAGAGTTGGGGGGGGGGGCAGGGACGGGGACAAGGAGAGAGAAGCAGAGAAGGAAGGAGAGCCCACACAAATGCATTATCAGGCTGATCCCCACAGTACTGTCCAGGAAGCTGTATAACCAGACCCTCAAGATCATCCGTAGGAAGATGGGAAAGAAGAGACTTTATCCACAGGTACCCATCTCCCTTTGGACAAAGATTCACAAGAGAGTGTTCATTCTCCTGTACGTCGGGGCTGCACCCACATGGACACCAGGTGGAGTGTCTTGTCTCTGGCCTGAGGCAGTCTGCATGAAGTTGTGGGAGCTGGTACAGAGTGGCAGCTGGAAAACACACAGGCAGATCTCAAGTGGTGTAGAAGAGGTGTCTGCCATAATGCCTCATCTACTCTGCACTTGCAAATTTATAACTATTTAACACACAAAACAAGATATAAAAAAAAACAATAAATGTTATTTAAAAGAAATATTTTACTGTTAGTCTTATGATGTTAGGAGACCAAGGGAAGAGGGAAGAAAACCAGAGGAGAGGGTTGGTGTATCATATCCTGGTAGGGCATTTACAGCCACCTGCCATTTCTTTCCTTGAAAATCCTCCCCAAAATAACCTCTCTGGGATGCCTTTCTCTATTTATTCTCCCTGAATGAGCACTGTCTGCTTGGTGCTCCCCTGGCATTTTTGCACTGTCTTCATACCGTAGTCATGACAATATTGTAGGATGGATTCTCAGTTTAACAGGGTAGAAATTCCCAAGGATGACTGTTTAGTCTTTTACATATCTGTGTGCACTTAAAATTGTGAAGTGATCGAAAAACAGAAGTTTAGAGCTAAGGGTACTTCATTTCAATACGTAAATCGTATCAAATCCCCATCCTGTAAATAGCAACAGTTGGGACAGTTCCGTGGTCATGGAGATAAATTTAATGTGGCAGTAGGGCCGGGAATAAGGTAGCACAGGTATACAAATGTTTTATCCAATAAATGCTGCTTGATCACCTGCTCATTCATGCTAAGCATGAGCAAGGTATACACAAGAATCAGATACAACTCTTTGTTTCAAAGGTTTAACAGTGGAAAAAGTATTCTCTACATTTGTTAAGAACTCAGAGTGCTCTTTAATAGATACTAATTAGATGTTTACAATAATTTTTTTTTTTTAATGTTCAGGTATTTTTGAGAAAGAGAGAGAAAGAGAGAAAGTGAGAGGCACACGTAGGGGAGGGGCAGAGAGAGAGGGAGACACAGAACTCAAAGCAGGCTCCGAGCTGTTAGCACAGAGCCTGAGGTGGGGCTTGAACCCGCGAACCGTGAGACCGTGACCTGAGCCCAAGTTGGGTGCTTAAACAACTGAACCACCCAGGCACCCCAATTAGGTGTTTATAATAAACAACTCTGGGGAATGAAGGCTAAGCCTCAGGGCTCCGGAGTAAGATGTAGCTTCAACTTTGGTTTTTCCAGCAGCGGTAGTGGGGTGGGGGGCATTCCAAGCTTCACTTCACTTACATAAAAAGGAGAATAGTGATAAAATGAACAACATTCACTGGGTTGCTCTGAGGATAAAATAATATATGTAAAGCACTTAGCACATTGCCAAACATATAGTAACTCCATGAATGTTAACTGTTTTTATATTGTTCTGGTTTCCCATTGAATTTAAATGCATTGTTCAGGATCATATGCCACAGCCAAGACTGGAACTCCTGTTTTCTGCTTCCTGGTCTAGTGATATTTCCTCTGATATATAACAGGGAGGAGCATGGATGCTGGCTCCAGACTTTCAGCCCTAACATCTAGCACAGCATTTTGCATGTAATGGATAGTCAGTAAATACTGGTGAATAAGGGACTGGCAGCAGTCTCCAAGTAAAGATTACAGAGTTGCTAATGTATAAATAAAAATAAAATGTATTTCAGTGCTTTGCTTGGCATTGCTTGGGAGCATATTAAAGACACCAAACATAGTTTGTTCTCTTGGTCAGCCATCTGGTGACAAAAAATGTAGGTGCTCAGATCATGAACAATTCCTTCAAGGACACATTTTGCTTGAGCAGAGTGGACCTGTGCACAGAAGTGTTGAGGACATAATTCTAGTTCTCATCATCTAATCAGGTAGAAAGCATGAGGTGATGGGAGTGGCTAAAGGAAGAAAAGGCTTTTTGCTTTGGGCTAAGGAAAGACCTATGGCTGACTCTGGAGCCCAGGCATCTGGGGAGGAGAAGTGGTTCCTGGATCACCAGGGTCTGACTCATGCAGGCAGGAAAGGTGCAAGTTATTGAAGTCCAGCCCAACTGGAACAGAGGGACAGATGCTTCTCTGAGAAAGAGCCAGTGGGATGGAATCCACATCCTGAAAGGTTTACCTGTGCTTATTTTCTGGAAAATAATGGTTCTGGAAAAGCACATTGTTGGAATTTTTTTCTATTTCATAACCTAAGTATGAAATAGAAATATAAGTATAGAATATAAATACCTACAGGGGACTTTCTAGTCACCATTTATTATCTGCTGTATGCCGTGGACTGTATATATATTACCTCATTTAATCCTCAATTCTCTTACTTTCTTGGGGCATTGGAGCTCAGGGTAGGGGATTTGTTTGTTTTGCTCACCACTATATCCCTGGTGCCTAAAACAGTGCCTGGAAGAGAAGGTTCTCAACAGTTTTTGCTGAATGTCTGAAAAGAATAGAGAACACCATCCAAACCTAGAGCTCAGAAGGGTTAAGTGACTCGCACGTGCTTGACAGTAGGGGGCGGAGGCTGGAACCCAGATCCACCAGCAAGTCCTGCCCTCTCAGCCACTGCCCAGTGTTGCCCAGCCTTCCCGTTTCAAAGCGGATCACACACCGCCACCATCGGTGCCCTCAACACTACCTTCATCTTGTCACTTCTGAATTAAAAATCCTCAATGTCTCTCAGCTGCCTTAATGTGACATTCAGACTCCCTTGCCTAGCATCTTGCCCAGGACCTTGAAAATCTGGCTGTTTGTCACAGAAAAGTAGCCCAATAGTCTCGCTACCCCTGGAACACGGTTTATGCATTTCTTCTCAATCTTACTCCCTTTATATATGTCATTGGACATTACCAATTCCTCCTGCCCACCTCTCTGGATCCCCTCCTGTCCTTCAGGGTTCAGCAAAAGTTGAACCTCTTTCATGAAGCTTTTCTGACTATCTCTGTGTGCAGTAATTTCTCATTTCCCAGAAATTAAAAATTGCTCATCATGCGCCCTACTCTCTGGGCAGTTGGATAATGTTCCTTATGATTCTGGTCTTGGTTGTGTTCCTAACTGGTCTTTGTTATACTCCTATGTCACTACAACTCAAGTGTAAGCATACTGAGAGCAAGGAACTTGGCCAGAAGCAAGCAAAGCAAATACTATATCTAACATATAAGAATTATAGGTTGAATGGTTAATGCAACTAAATATTTTAGGTTATGCTAGCTAGATGGCATATGTTTATATATACTTATATATATGTAATATATATGTTATGTATGCTATGATATGTTTTATCATGTTACATGTATGTTATATGTGTGTAAGGTTATTGATTTAGAACAAAAAAGGGCTCTCTTATCCTGATACTGTAAAATATCCCTTCCCTTTCCCGTTCCTTTGCTTCCTCATCCTTTTTGGTTGGGAGGGTCCTTATGGGTCCCTGTCACAAGGCAGAGACTGCCAATGTTGGACGATAGCATGCAGGGTCAGAGACTTTGTGAGACAAATGCAGGTTTGAGGCTGGACTGGAGTTCAAAGATTCTGGCCAAGATTTCAGGCGGGCTCCCTTAAGAACTATGGACATTTGAGTAGCAGATTATGCTGCAAGATTACTGCTGATGCAGTTTCTCAGTGACTTCAACAGGGACATGAAGGAGTGCCACTCAACATGCCAAGCCAAATTAGGGATTGGCACTGTGAAAAGCAAGGGTTAGAAAAGATTGTTATTTCTCAACCCTTGTTAATGCAAAACCACAATGATATGCTTCTTATACTTAAGATGGAAGGATCATTCAGACTAAATACGACTGTTTCTTACAAGTTAATCAATTGCTAGGCAAATGCTAATAAATCTGACGAAATACATGCTGTGTTAGAGCGGTGGTAGGGAGAAGCCATCTCATTCCTGCACTGGTGCAGGCTGCCACAATATGTAAAAAGCCTGCCCAAGTCTATTCTCAGAAGGGCCATTTCTAACCCCTTTGGGGTAAGAGAATGATTTGTGCTGAGCAATCGCTCAGCAGCTCTTTCTATTCCCAGAGGAATCCAGTTGCTAGCACCAAGGGAAAACACATACCATGGGGAAAAAAAAAAAAAAAACAAACCCTGAAGACTGCTCAGGAAGCAGACTGGGGCCCCTACACCCTGAGAGACAGAGACAAACTCCTGAGATCCTAGGCTGTTCTGGAAAGGTCCTTTATTAGTTGTTCACTTAAAAAAAAAAATGGTCCCCCTTTCTCTGAACAACAAAGGCAAGTTAGGGACCTAGAGACTCTCTGACAGGGAAAGCCCCTCTGGAAAGGCAGCAGGGTAAGTATTCGACTACATCAAATTACTGCTGACTTGTGTTCTCCAGCACGGTAGAGGTGACTAGATACAAATAGCGCGGGTGTAGGCTCTTTGAGGCAGGACTATGTTGCATTAACCTGTATGCCCTCTGCTTCTGGAACATAATAGGCACTCATGAGTGTTTATGGAATGCATTTATGCTTGCGCAAGTCAACAAATGGGCTAATAAATGAACAAAAGTAGTTGTCTTTTTCTATCTTGGATCTTATTATTAGTCCAAGATTATCAGAATGTTGTTACAAATCCTCTACTGTAGCACTCAAATTTACAGTAATTAAAGACTAATGCTTCCAGAATTCTCTATAGCTTCCAAATATTCTAACCATAATGGACTAAAAGCATGCATGTTTACTCAAAGTTTTAGAATAAAACACTGTACTCCCTGCTAAAAAAAAAAAAAAAAAAGATAAAAGAAAAAAGAAAAAAAAAAACAACTATGCAATTATGATGTGACCTCTAAGTGTTATTTGTCAATATCAAGACCGGGCCAGCTTCCTTGACTGTGACCACTAATAAAAACACACTGTGTGCTACTACCTCTGGGAGCTGAAGGATGTTCAACAGATTTGCAGGAGATTTTCACACTGCTGTGGCCTCTCTGCTAGCTTCCAGGAGCAGCGCTCCAATACCTTGTAATGCCATTACTGTCACTCCCAAACAAGCTCAGAAATATGTACTGAGAAATGAAATTTTCTTCAGACATTCCTTCACCGAAGCCTTCCAACTCAGAGAGATAGAAGGTTCTATCAGGCGAGTCGATTTTGTCTTAAAGGCAAATAAAAAGTTATTGGCACGAGGTTTCAAATATCGCAGGGAAAGTAATACTTGTAGCATGGCTTAAAAAAAAAGGTTACTAGTTTGTTTTAGGCGAAACCTGGAGAAAATGAAAATACTTTCTGTGTAACTCCTTAAGCATTCTTTCATCTTTGGAGATGCCTAATCCATGTAAGTAATCTGATTACTTCTTAAAACCCAAAGGATTACTTGTAATCACTTGCCTCAAAATTCCCGTCTGAAGGTTTCAGAAATTGTGTGCCCCCGTGACTCCGACGGCAACAATATACGTGAAAGCAACACACTTAAATCGTGCACAACTGCACTTGATGTTGACAGGAAAATCAAAGGTGCTGAGGTGACCTGCCCCACATCCCCTGCTGTGATTCCAACCATGGGGAAAGACACCCAAAGTGGACCCAATGCTGGGCTGGAAAGCACTTCCTTCTCTCACTCACATGCCACGTCATAGTAGCATCAATTGTAGTAACGAGGGTGTAGGAAAGAACCCTGTGAAAGGGCCAAGTAGATGCAGGTACCGATTCTGTTTCTTTCCTGAGTGGTTCATTTCCCCTCCCTGGCAGGTCTCTGGTTGGCTTCAACCTGAGGGGAACAGACTAGAATGCTTTTAGGATACTTTGGATGGTTTTGCCACCAGCTGTGCTTACCTAAGCAAAATGAATTGGTTAATTGAAGCAATTACCTGGCAATTCAAGTCCAAACACCTCCCCATGAGAAGCAAAGGAGGATAATTTGGAGTATTTGCCAAATTAGGCTAACTGAATACATCCTGAGCACCCATTTAAAGGTTGAGTTAAAGAAGTGTGGCATTTCTGTCTTTGGGGACACAAAATCAGGCTTCCCATGGGCTTACTCAGAACTGTGAGCACATGTGTATATGTTAAGAGTAATACAGGAATTAAAATTCAAAAACTTTTAAAAAGTACACCTGAAACTAATATAACACTATATGTTCACTATAGTGGAATTATTTTTTTTTTTAATTAAAAAAACAAAAAAAAGAGGCGCGCCTGGGTGACTCCGTCAGCTGAGGGTCTGACTCTTGATTTCGACTCAGGTCATGATCCCAGGTCGTGGGATTGAGCCCCATGTTGGGCTCTGTGCTGAGCATGGAGTCTGCTTGGGATTCTCTCTCTCTCTCTCTCTCTCTCTCTCTCTCTCTCTCTCTGTCTCTCTCTGCCCCCCTCCCTGCCCCTCTCCTCTCCCTCACTCTCACTCTCTCTCTCTCAAATTAAAAAAAATAATGAAATAAAATGTTTTTTGAAAAAAGAAAGAGTGAGGAAGATCTAGGCTAATGGCTCTCAAATTTTAGTGAGCATCAGAGTCACCAGAAGAATTTGTGAAAACTCAAATTGCTGGGCTCCACCTCCAGAATTTCTGATTCACCAGGTCTGGTGTAAGGCCTGGGACTGTGCATTTCTAAAAAGTTCCCAATTGATGCAAATACAGCAGGTTCAGGGACCACATTTTGAGAACCACTGAATTAGGCTTCTCTCTTTATCTCTCTCTCTCCCCCACTGCTCAATAAGATGAAAGCAATGTGAGCCTTCCTATGGAAATTCCATTCTCTCCCATCTCTTGAAAATCCAAACTACTACTAAGATGTAATTATTCATTCAACAAGTAAGTGTTTTGTTGAACATCCATCCTAGGATGCTTATCTTGGTGATAAAGAATTAAAGACCAGTCTGTATCCTTAAGAAGTTTCCAGTCTGGTGGAGAGAGGGACGACACCAGATGAAGATAAGAATGAAGTAGTGTGAAAAGTGATACAGAAGTAAAGACTGGGTACCACTGGGAACACAGAGCTCCACTTGGACTGAAGGTCATCTGCCTCTCTGCACATAGTAGGCTTTCAGTGTATGAACGAATTGTGTCAATTCAGCAATTGTACAAATACTATATAGTGACCCAATCTGCCCAGTGGGAAATGTACTGAAGAAGTAGCTTGTTTCAAATTGACTCCTGAATCAGAGCCAAAAGCAAAGAACTTTTAATCACTGCAAATCTGGTTTGAATTGAGGCTGGTAGATTTTGAAATGAAAAAAAAAACTGAATCCTATTATCGACTCCTTGAACCTGCTACTTCCTGATAATCAGTATTTTTTTTTTTTTCACTTTACTGAAAAGCAACTGTATTTGGTAAGTAGTTGTTTTTGGGTGAACAAAGTTATCAGGTATGAAAATAGATGATGTTCTTCCAGCTTCCTTTGACAAAAGCCCTGGGCAGGAGAGAGGCTGGTTCTTGGTGGCATTTTTGTTATGCAAATAGTCTGATGCAGCTCATTTCTTAAAAACTACACTGACATTCATGGCTAACATTTGGCCTGGTGAAATGGAACAGGCACTAGCTTGCTTAGCTGAAGTATTCAAAAAATAAGGGTAAATAGACCTTTTTGTGAATTCAAAATGAAAAGGGGGGGGTCTGTGTTCCTTAATTTAAGGCAGTATGCCAATATTTATATTTAATAATACTTAGCTGATTCAATTAAGATCAAGTTAAAAAAAATCAATTGCTACTATTTGTTCATCGGCCTCTTAGAAAGGCTTTTTTCCTTTTCTTTGGTTTTGGGGCTCCTTAGTTTAGGTGGATTTCTTTTTAACTTTCCTTTCTGCATTAGTCAATGAGTAAGTTAGAAGACCATGTATTTCTTCCTTTTAGCAAGTAGAGAAAAGTCTCCATGTTGTGCCCAGATGATTTTTTGAAGGTATACTAGGGAAGTAAATAAAGACTGAAATAATAAGGAGCTGTGACATGTAGGCAAATTAAAAGACAGTGAGGCAGATAAATTCTACTTTTCTAAGATTTTATGGAACTTACAATAAATGATTACCTCATTTTTATATTACATAGCAACTTTCCCTTTTCCTTAAATTAAGACGTAAAGGAATGTCTTAATTTACAAACAAGTAATGTTCCAAATGTCTGTAAGCCAGTTGTTTTAAACTTGGAATGCTTTTCCCAACAGAAATATGTTATAAATTGTGGTTAACTTGATTAGCCCACATAAGCATATTTCATTCATAACCTATCTAATGTACTGAAATATAGGGGCAGATAATAAGTACCCATAACTAATAATTTTAAAAGCAGTGATTTGTAAAACATTTTTCAAAATTGTATTTTAGAGAGAGAGAGAGAGCTTGTGCAGTGAAGAGAGAGAGAGAGAGAGAGAGAGAGAGAGAGAGAGAGAATCATAAGCAGGCTCCACGCTCAGTGCATAGCCAGATGTGGGTCTCGATCTCACAACCATGAGATCATAACCTGAGCAGAAATCAGGAGTCTGATGGTCAAATGACTAAGCCATCCAGGTGCCCCTAAAAACAGTGATTTTGAATGAAAAACTCTAAAGTTTCCTCAGGATATTTGAGGAAAAGGTTTAATGAGAGGTCAAGAGGATAGATGAAAGGATGTTGAAGTGAGATCCTGAAACTATTAATAGCTTAGTATTTGATGACATTCGTCATTTATAGGATTATGTCAAAACATGTATCAGGTGTAGCATTAGATATCCTGTTTACATATTGACCATGGTTAGTGTTGAACTTCAGTTTAGTATAGTTTATAAGTATAGCTTATAGAGAGAGGAATGGGAAGTCCTCCTTTCTGAGGTGGTGGTAATCATTAAACAAACAACTCGAAGGGTGCCATGGTGACTTAGTCCATTAAGCATCCGACTTTGGCTCAGGTCATGATCTTGCAGTTTGTGAGTTTGAGGCCTGCATCGGACTCTGTGCTGACAGCTTGGAGCCTGGAGCCTGCTTCAGATTCTATGTCTCCCTCTCTCTGCCCCTCTCCCGCTCACACTCTCTCTGTCTCTCAAAATAATAATAATAATAAAAACATTAAAAAAATTTAAGCAAACATCTTGAAGCATTCATTTGTAGCCCTGTGTCTGTTACATTTCTTTATATGATCATTTAATAAATGGTGATTCCCATTGGTTTCAAGATCCAAGAGAGCAGATATCTTCTACATTTTTGATAACCAATATATCCCCAGCACATAGCAAAAAGCCAATTACATAGCTATTTGAGAGTATTTTTTGAGTGAATGAATGAATGAATTGAAAAGAAAAAAAACGATTGGCCTAAAGAATATACAATTGTGTTAAAAATATAGATGTGTTGGGGGCGCTAGATGGCTCAGTTGGTTAAGCGTCTGACTTCGGCTCAGGTCATGATCTCGCGGTTCCTGAGACAGCCCTGCGTGGGGCTCCGTACTGAGCATGGAGCCAGCACTGCTTGGGATTCTTTGTCTCTCCCTCATTCTCTGCCTGTTCCTTGCTCACTCGCTCTCTCTCCCTCAAATAAATAAATAAACATTTTAAAAATATAGATGTGTTAAAAGTGAGTGTCTGAAACTACATTTATTATTACTCTCTCTGTTGTCAAAGAGGGGAGAATCATAGGGCCAAAGATAGGGATATAAAAATAAATTTCCCCAAGGATGAGAACAGTTGGTAAGACAGTTTTATTTGGTGAAAATCAAGTAGTTACGTCTGTCCAATTATGTTTGGTTGTTGTTTTAAAATAAGGGGGATTGGGATGGATCAGCCTTAGGATAGTTCAGGAGCAAAGAAGGCCCCATGCAGCGGTGTGCCTACCAACGGCAGGACAGCAGGAGAATTCTGTATGGTATGCAGGTGATAGGTGGGGTGGAAACATTAACTGTAGAGAATTAAAAGAGAAAATTTAAAGAGAAAAGTCAGTCTGCTTCTTGGTATGACTATATTCCTGCAATTCTAAAAGATGTCCGTGATAAAATATTCCTCTGCAACAAGATATTTTTTTGGTGTAATTACTAAAAAATCCTGAAGTTACTGTTGTTTTAATTTGGTTACTGTTGAGTTTTAGTTTGGAGTCTGTAAGCTCCAAATTAGCACATTTTAATTACTTATCTTTTAATAAGCTTTGTAGTCTAAGTGGAAGTTAATTCAAAGTACTTCTGGTTGTATACTGGGTCCCCCACAAAGGTGGCCTTGCCGGCAAATGCTTGTTTTAACAGTGAGTTCTTAAGAGTTTGGAATTATCCAAGTTCATTTCAGGTACAATTTGTACTCCTAACCCCGGAGGTACTCCATATTCCTTCCTTTAAATAGCAGACTTAAAAAAGCAATGTTAACTCAGTAAGTAAAAACTTGAGGAAACAGAATTTGAGCTCTGGACTAAATTTTTTCATGCACAACATTTTCCTTAATCTGGATTTTATGGAGGGACTTTGGAGGGACTTGAAACCTACTGAAACAGATGCAAAAACATATGCATATGTGTGTGTGTATTTTTAAAACAAGGTTCCATAAGTTTAATCAAAGAGATCTGTGACCCCCCCCCCCCCCCAAAATAAGAGCCACTGGGATAAAGGGTATCCAATCTATCTTTTAGATTCTTCCATGTTTTATAAGGAGGAGGAATGAGCATAGTCAAATGAAGAAACATTTTTCTATAAAAGTATTTAAGTTACAATTATGGTTATATATGAAGTATATGGTATATGTTATCTTAATTATATGGTGTAATTTTGAAGGTGAATTTGAAATCTAAGGAGACTTATTTATTAAGGAAGAGCAGAAAAAGGACAAATAAATGTTCCCATCCAGTTAATATACAGATATAATGGATTGCATGAGACTGAATATCTAGAACATCGTTATTTTGCTGTATTTGAATAAAAGTCTGCCCTGCAGCTATGTGGATAAGAAGATGTCATATCACAATCATAAAATTTTAGCATGGAAGGTATAGTGATAGACTCTGAACTTTTTTCTGGCTTCTAGCACTGACTTTAAGCTCAGAAAAAACAAAACAAAACCAAAAAAACCCAGGTGGTTTCTTTGTCTCTAAAAGAATAATAATAGCTAAAATTTGTTGGGTGCTTAGTATATGTTGAGCACATGCTTTTATGAATTATCTCATTTATTCTATTGTTATTTTTTTAATATTTATTTTATTTTTTTATTTTTTAATGTTTTATTTATTTATTTATTTTTTTAATTTATTTATTTTTTTTTTTATTTATTTTTGAGACAGAGAGACAGAGCATGAGCAGGGGAGGGGCAGAGAGAGAGGGAGACATAGAATCCGAAGCAGTCTCCAGGCTCTGAGCTGTCAGCACAGAGCCTGACGCGGGGCCGGAACTCACAAACCGCGAGATCATGACCTGAGCAAAAGTCAGATGCTTAACCAACTGAGCCACCCAGGAGCCCCTTTAATGTTTATTTTTGAGAGAGAGAGAGAGAGTGTGTGTGGGGGTGGGGGGGTAGGGGCAGAGAGAGGGAGACACAGAATCTGAAGCAGGCTCCAGGTTCTGAGCTGTCAGCACAAAGCCCCACGTGGGGATTGAACCCATAAACTGTGAGATCATGACCTGAGCTAAAGTCAGACCCTTAACTGACTGAGCCACCCAGGCACCCCCTTGTTTATTCTTATAATCCTGTTACCGGATAGATACAGTTATAGGTCCTAGATTACATTTAAGGAACTGAAACTTAGGGAAGGTGACTTATCCAAGACAATGCAGGCTGAAGGTGTAAAATGAGAATTCTAACTCAGTCTCCCCGCCTCCAGGGCCTGCTCACTTAATGATCACCCTAAACTGACTCCTTGTTATGATATAACTTGAGTTTATCTGTTTTCAGAAAATTGTATTACCAGAGTTTTTTGACAGAAGCACTCAAGTTGATAAACACCTATCCTTTCACTGAATACTTCCAGGGAAGGAAATTCTACCACTTTCCTCAGTGGACCACTGTGGTAACAAACTCGTCTGTGAAGGAAACCAGTATTGAATGTTTGTAGAAAGTTAACAATAAAGTGGGCATTGCCTCAGATATCCTGCTGGACAATTACTTCCCAGATCATTGATTTTATGAACACAAAAACAAAATGATTGGGATTAATAAGAAGAAATCTGGGCAGAATGTAAGTGATCACCAAGAGGAGCCAGTGTGTGTGTGTGTGTGTGTGTGTGTTTGCGCGCGCTATGGGGCATTTTGAAAAATCATTTGACTATCCCTTGATATAAATATTTCAATTGGTGGCAGATGTTTAGCCTGGGATTGCCAGAAAGTAGAGCCTGCCTGATACAAAGGCTTACTGAACATACTTTCTTGGGGGGGTGTGGTCCCAGGGATGGAACCAGCAAAGGATAAAGAACCGATACAAGGTTGTGTTACCACGCTGGCCACTGCCTTAGGTGACTGGCTGCTTAATTCAGCAAGACCATTTGAGAAGATCTATGTAACACACTTCAGGATCCTTTGTCAGAGGATAAAAGGGGGAGCATTTATCCATGGGCCCCCATCTCCCATTAGTCAAAGATTTACCATAGGGTGTTTAGTCTCTCATGCTTCTTTCTGGATTTTAGTCTACACCAAAGCTTCAATCAAGAAGCCTCTGGGTGGGAAGAGAGATGTAAGAGAGGTCTAGGGCGAGGCACTGTCAGACTGTATTTGTGTGAAGCTGGCTGGAACCCACTTAGAACTGACTGCTTTTGCAGTGCCTAAAATAGACAGGTAGACTCAGAGGATTTGAAATGGTACATACGAGGTGTGATCTAGAAAGTAACATTATTTTTTCAAAGATTCACAGTTTTTCACTTGCTGGCCTCCTTTCCACATCTGATATGTCATACTCATTGGGCCTAGCAGAAGAGTCTCAAGCTTTCTTTCTGTGTTCATTCTTATAATATTTACTCATGTTGATTGTGTCAGACCTTGTGTAGGGAACTGGCAATAGAAATGTAATTATGATCAAGAGATTCTCTGCTATCGTAAAGCCTACTGTATTCTCAAGTCTGTGCCTACCACAGTACTAGCACCCAGTAGGCATTTTTTAAGGAAATAAAAGAGTCTCCTAATACAATCAGTATTAAATGAGTATTAAGTACTATGGAAGTCTTAAAGGACCGGAGGGATGGCCCACTAGATAAACCACTCTATCATCCTGGTAGGAAATCTCTTACCCACTGGCTATAATGGCTTATGTCTGCCCTGGGAGTAAAGACTGTTTACTTTATTATCAATGTACTGCCTTGGGATAGGGAGGCTGAAATTTAGACAGATTTCTGTAGTTATCTGTAAGGTGCCTCCTAGGCATAAGAGAACATTCTGAGGAGCTGGAATCCGGGAGCATCACCAGCAGCAGCAGCAGCAGCAGCAGCAGAAAGCGGTGGCGCCCACACCTACACATACCTGGCAGTGTTCCCAGGCAGAAGGTGGAAGATGTCCTGTCTCGTTGCCAGATCTCCTTCAACATCCCACTGGCCAAAGAACCAGCTGACTCCTACCCAAGATGCCTGGTTTCGGGAGCCAACTTGTCCTCGCATTCCACAGAAGCACTCAGGTGGGAAAGACACCGATTCATTAAAATTTCTGCTACACAGTTAGCTGCATTCTGTGGTCCAGGGGAAAATGCCATGCCAGAGACATATTTGTATGATAATGAAGTTTTCAATGCCTTAGGAAGATGCTGCAATAAAAATAAAATCAGAATAAAATTATTCAAATGATAACATTTGGGAGGGCAGGTAAGTCCTTCTGGCCTTGGAAGTGGTTCCCCTTCACTGCAGACCCATCTTCTGGCCCTCTGTGACAATGAAGCCCGAGGTTACATCATGCCGATTACCTCCGCGAATTAGCTGATGTATGGGGACCTGTCAGTGTTCTTTAGTATTCCCATTAAACTCTCAGGGCAGAGTGACCAGAGCATGCCAGTGCTTTATGGAGCAGTCAAGGCAGCGAGGCTGCTGGAGGCTTTCAAGAGGAACTTTCCACCTGTGGGGAGTAGCAGCGCCATTGTGTAGTGGCATCAGGGCAGAGGCCCCAGGCTGGGAGCTGGAAGGAAGGACAGATAAACTCAATTGGCTCTTCAAATGAAAGGGCTCACTCTAGTGACTGAGCACAAAGCGCCCCCCCCCCCCCAACAACCCCTACCTCGCTCCCCAAAGGGAATTTCATGGTTCAAAAGGAGTAAGGATATCTTGTGGAGAATGGATCTGCAGGCCCAGCGCGCCTCTCCCCCAGGTACCAATGGTAGTGGAGTCGAAGAGAAATCGCCTGGGAGAGAGCATCTGAGGCAACTCGCCTGCTGGTGTGCTGCTTTAGGGACAGATGTGCATTACTGTGTGTGTGGGGGAGTAGGTGGGGAGGGGAGGCTGGTGCTAAGACTGCCTCTCTGCTTTCAGGGGAAGAAAGGCAGAAGTGCGAGGATACACAGAGCGGGAGAGCTTGGGCTCCAGGGCAGCCGCGCGTGGACGTGTGGATGTGGTCTGGGAGTACTAGGAGAGGTGCGGGCGCAGAAGTTACTGGAACAGGCGTACTGGCAGGTTGAGTTGCAACTCAAGCCCCAGATCAATCACTCTTCAAAGTACTTTTTCTGTTCGACAAAAATGTTGATAAACGCTTTGGAGTCAGAGAAGGAGGTTAAAGAATGCTCCTCGTTACCTTTTTAGTCCAATCCTACTCGCTTCTCCACAGGGAATCAGAGGACCCCAGGATTCAAAAAGGTGCAAAGTAGTAAGTAGGAGCCCTGTCTGGGAAGCACATTTGGAATCAAGAGGCACAACCTTTGATGGTTTAATCCTCACGTTACAAACTAACCTTGGGATCTTAGATAAGCCATTGTAACCTCCTTGTGCCTCAGTTTCCCCATCTGCCCTCTGAGTATGGTGAGCTCCATTCCCGCGCCTGGCTGGGCCACTGATCGGGCTGAAAGCGGTGTGTGTGCTCTCCCCGAAGCCGGCACCACGCTCCAGGCGAAGCAGGGAGGCACGTTGGTGTTCTCCTCGAGCCCCGAGAGACTGGTGGGGGAAGACTCGAGCTCTAAAATTAGTCCAGCTTCCAGGCCCTGCGCCGGGAGCGCCCTCCAGCTCGCCGCGCCTCTCCCACAGCCCCCTCCCCGCCCGTCCCCTCTCCCCCCTGCGCGGCGCTCCGAGATCGCGAGTCAGCCCGGACGCCGAGGCTTCTCTCCCCTTCGCCCTTTTCGCTCGCGGTTTGGGAGGAGGAGACAGCGAGAGAAAAGCGAGAGGGGGCGACGAGAGAGGGGCTTGGCTGTGCGTCGGCGTCGGCCGTGATGGGGAGCTGGGAGCAGCGAGGCGGCGAGCAGTAGCGGCGGCGGGGCGGCGGCGGCGGGGCGGCGGCGGCGGCACGGAGCAGACAGGAGAGCCGGCACTGCTCCCGGCAGGCTGCGCTGTGATCTGGGCTTCGGATTGGGAACTCGCGCCCCGTCCCCCTCCTCCCGCTGCCGCTCTCCTCCTCCCGGCTCCCCTCCTCCGCCAGCGAGCCCCCCGAACGCCTAGCGCCTCTGCCCGCGGCTCCAGTCCCAGAGCGCGCGCGGCGGGCACTGCGGCGGCGGCGGCGGCCGGGGCTCGCTCTGGGCTGGAGCGCTCGGAGCGGAAGACCTCGGAGGCAGCGCCTAGTGGAGCCGTGGATCGCCGGCGCAGGCAAGGGTGCGTGGGGATTTTAGTGTGATTATTTGGCTGCCGGGTGCACCGGCTGAAGCGCGCCTCCGGGAGCAAGCTCCAACTACAGGGTGCAAATGGGCTGCGAGGTGGGCTCGGGGAGGCGAGAGCCCGCGGAGCGCGTGGGGGAAACTTTTCACCTTGTAAAGTTCCTGCCTCGGCACGGCTCCGAGCCGCCGCCGCTGCCGCCGCCAGGAGGGAAGAGAGGTTCGGTCCTGCGGCAGTAGCCGGGAGGTTGGCATGGAGAGTTGGCTAAGTTTGGGGGTGAGGATTTGGGGAGGGCCGCGAGGGGGCTTGCGGATCGCTGCACCTATCCCTGAGTCCCCCAAGCCCCGGCTGCCGGTTGCAGGTGGATGGATGAGAGGATCCAGGCGGCTAGCCTATTAGTTAGCCGGTAGCTTTCGGGCGCAGTGGGGAGGTTCAGATGCCGATGGATGTACTTGGGCGACCCGGAGGCCAAGTTGGGTCGTTGCTTGGCAAGGTGCAGTGCGGAGCCGGGGGGCGGGGTGTGTGTGTGTGTGTGTGTGTGTGTGTGTGTGTGTGTGTGTGCGCTCAGACTCCACTTTCTCCGGGGAGAGGAAGGGGTTTCTTGGACAGTTCACAGGTCGGCTCCACGCTTGACTCCGGCTTGCGGGGGGTAGTGGGAAGGGTGAAATGTTATGAAAGGCAGCGGCTTTCGGACTAGGGCGACAGCTTTTTAACAGAGTGGCTGGGTGGGAGGATTTTTCCTGCTACCTTCACAGGGAGAGGGAAACAGAGCGCCTGGGGAGAGTGCATGCTTTTTGGCGGGCAGGCGGGCTTGCACGCGTGAAGGTTGCATGTCTTTGAAAAGAAAGCTGCGCGGGTCTGAGGGTACTGGGGGTGCGTTGCCTCCTTCCCTGGGTCGGCAGGCGGGAACGCGACGGCGCGCCAGCTCCGCGCTGGGGGCCCCTTGCCGGGCTGGTGTGGACGGTCCCCTAAACCAGGACGAGAGTGGGTGAGGGGGCCGGGGTAGGGGCGGAGGGGAGCGGCCGCGAGGCGGCGGAGACGACGGCCGGGACTGTCTTCGCGCGGCGCGCCATGCGCGCCAGGATTCCGCCAGTGGGGGTCGCTGAGCTAAAGTGCATCAGGCCCCGGGCGTGCGCAGGGCTGCGAGCCCGGGTATTTTTAGCGGTGCCGTGGGCTAGTCCTCCCTCCTCTCTCCCGCTGACTTTTGTCGCGCGTGTTTTCCGAAATGGTTAAACATTGACCTCGATTAGGCTTCGCGGAAAGCAACTTTTATTGTGCAGTTTCCCCTGCTCCGCTGTCGTGGGCGGCGGCGCGCTTGGGGCTGAGATGCGGGGGTGGCGGGAGTTTGTCTGAGAGCTGGGGGAGCCTCTAGGGGAGCCTGCGACAAGAGGAAAGGGGGGCGCCCCGGACGTGTGTGTGTGGTGGTGGTGGCGGCATCCTGCGGCTGCAGCTCCTCGCAATAATGGGGGCCAACTAGGCAGTGGAAGGGTTCCCTGAATGGATATGAGGAGAGAGCGAGGCTGCGGTGACCGGGTGAGGTCGCCTTTGGGGGGGCTACGAGAGGCTTCCCGGCGGGAGAGGCGCCTGCGGCCCGGAGCGTGGGCGGTCGGCGGCGGTGGTCGGTAGTGGCGGCGGCGGCCGGCGCCTGGCGAACTCGGCCCGCCTTGGTCCCCAGCCCGGTCTCCCGCCGCCGCGCGCCGACCGGGACTCCGCTTCTGGTTTGGGCGAACCTGCAGCAGCCCCGGCGGGAGGAAGGGAAGCGCGGACCGCGCAAATGATTGAAGACTCTTTTCTCCTCCCCGGCCCTCCTCCGGCTCCTCCCCGCCCCCAGACTCCGGCGCGTTTGTTTTCCAAGTTGGATCCCACTTCCATTTACAAGTGTCAGACGAACCCGCGCGAACCTCCCCCACTCACCCCGGCCCCAGCCAGACGGGAGAAGGGGCGGGGGGCGAGCTGTCTCCTCAGCGCTGGGGGCTGCTCGGTGCTCCCACCGAGGGCTTGACCAGCCCGGGTTCACATCGGAGGGTCCTTGGTTAAGAAAATACACATAAACACGAAACCCAGACCGTTCCTGGCCACTTTGTATTCCGTCGCTTTTCTCTTCCTAGCTTCGGACGTATTAATTTTCTGGCCCCAACGCTTGTTTTTTCAAAGGCGAGTCGCGGGCGGTGGGAGGAAGGGGGCGGGGGAGCAGGCCGACCAGTTCATCACGGTGGATTTGTGCTTCTGGCTTTGTTGCTAGGATTAGATTCTCTGATTGCGCCCAGACCGAGTTAAAATAGATGCGGAGACTGAGAACCGGCCAGAAAGACTGCAGACGACTTTGCCTGTGATCCAGGCGGCAAGTTCAGGTGGTGGAACGGGGAAGCCCGCCATCTAGGAATTGAGGACTGAGGTGCCCCCTTACCGGTGTCGATCAAAGAGAGCCCAGATTTTGGCCCTACCTTCAGGCACTGAACTTCTCTTAACGTTTACCAAATGCTTGAATGATGTTATGGTTTGTGACGTGAAGATTTGAATCTGAGAAGCGTAGGAAGGGAGGGAGGGTCTCGAGGTGAAAGAAAGGGGGAGAAGAGATTGAGAGATGGAGATTCTGCAGAATCCTGGAAATTGCACAGAGCCAACTGCTTCTGCTTGCCTTGCTTTTCTTTTCTTTCTTTCTTTCTTTCTTTCTTTCTTTCTTTCTTTCTTTCTTTCTTTCTTTCTTTCTCTTTCCTTTTCTCTTATTCCTAAATTGGAGCAGTTAAGCATCGAGAGAATAAAGAACAGCCAAGAAAACCAGGGCGCCAAGAGACAAAGACAAAAAATGCATAATAACTTTAGCTTTGATGTGCCTTTTTCCCCCCTAATAGGATTCCGGTGGGGGAAGGGTTTTTTAACATTTTACAAGGAGAAAAGTTGTCTCTTAGAATTAAACCGAATGCTGATATTTAATCATGAATCCTTGTGGTTGTCTTTTTGTAACTTAGACAATGAATAGTGCTGGGGCCAGTTTCTATGCACAGTGCACTGGGATGAGAAAGTTCCCAGAACTGTCCAGTTATAATGTCTTCATATCTTAACCACACAGAGAACTCCACGTGAACGGCAGGCAGCTGGCTCAGAGATCAGAAATCAGTCGCTGCTGGGCTGGGTCCATCTCTTGTAGCTGCAGGATTTTCACAGCCAGTGTTTGTTGACCAGTGACTGGCTGTCAGCCCCCCACCCCGCTTTTTTCTCCCACATTTTATTTATTTTGGTTCTTGGCGGAGTCATTTTGGGAATTCTTTTAAATAGGACCCAGTGTATCTGTTAACTAGCAATTACAGTTATGCTGAGCTCCTCAGAAATGAAATGAGTAGCAATAAGCAGGGTGGATGCCCACTGACCTGTATGCTCTATGGTTATTTTGCCAGCTCACAGCTTTTTGTAAAGCGGCAGCTCTTCAGGCTGCTCACAGAAGAACATTTTGATGTGTCAGGTTATGTTATCCTTGCTTTCTTCATATGCTGCAGAATGACCTGCTGTAATCTGGCTGATGAATTATGTCAAATAGAAAGAAGTAGGCAATTATTGGTGAGGAGAGAAAATTTAGTCATTACCAGCTGGTCCTAGGAGTGCTCCCAGTGGCTCTTGTTGTGTTGTGCTGCTATATTTATAGCTCACAATGCAAATAGGACCATTTGTGGAGTTGGGTGTGGCATTCGATGATACCCCACATCTGTCCGGTTAACTAGTGGGTGGGCTTTACCTCTGGGCCAAGAGGGAAAGGATAGTATTTGGGGTGTTTGATTTCTTCCATTGTGGGTCATTCTTAGGCTCCTTCCTTGGGCAGGAGCTTTGAGTGGGGATCATCTGATGGGATCAGGTGGGCTGGGCCATTTGGATTGATTTCCTTTGATTGCTGGGGAAGGGCTATTGATGAATCTTTGTCTTTGCTGATTGTGAGAAACACCAAGGAGGAATAGAAATTTAAAAGAAGGGATGTGACAGACCTAGAAGGAGGGGCTTGTCTCCTGTCCAGTCCTTCCTGCAGAGAAGAGAGCCCTTGATTTCCACTAATGTTAAAAGTGTTAAAGGAAGAAACATGTGTATATTGGTTTGCGTATTGATTAAATTTTCTGAAATAGTTTTCAGTCTCTAAATGTTGAAGATATCATTATGAGCATTTTTCTGCCCAGTTATGGGGGTTGGGTCTTTGTTTTGTGTTTGTCCTTTTGATAGATACTTGCTGCTTAGGTGACTTCCTGGGCAAAGACCTTGAGGGTACATATCTTTTCTAGGTTTGGCCAATTTCATTCTACAAGCTTCTTAAACTCACTGATTTTCAGTCAGTTGAAGAGTATCTACTTCTTTAATAAAGCTCTTCTCTTTCTTTGTTTACATTGCCTCCTTTTCCCCAAATTTCTTTCTTTCTTCCTAAAATTTCTAATAATTTTAGGACAGCTTGCCTTTCCTTAAAGAAATAAAAATAAAAAGATTCAGTGTAATGCCACAAGTTGAATTTACTGAGAACATATTTGACACTTGTCTAGTGGCTTCCAGCCAGTTTCTGGTCTACCAAAATAGTCTGTCAGTTACGTGTAACAGTGACAAATGACCATTCTAGTGGCTCTGGATTGGAATGGCACTCCCAGGTTAGTCTTCATTTTAGCTTGTTCTAGGATTGAGATATATTTGTATGAAATAGAAGGGTCGGAATTTGAGAATGGATTTACTGGCATGATGCTGGTCAGAGAAAATAGAGAACACATTTCAAGACGGAATGATCCAACTCCTTGTATAATCAAAGTGTGTTACTTCCCTCACTGGGTGGATGTGTGTGATTTTACAGGCCTGGGAGGAGGCCTGGGGAGGGTTGCGGGATTGTCCTCCCTTAGATTATGTTTTATGAGAGTGTTGCCTTGTCTGGGCAGAAAAGTCTTGCAGGGGACATTGAGAGGGACCTAGAAGAGATTTTGGTATTTCACCTTTTTGAACTTTCAGGCTTCCCAGACTGGATGACAGCCTCTATTTAATAAAGGAAATTTGTTTAATTAACTTTTGCTCTTATATATCTTATATTTTACCCCTTTGTGTTTATTCTGTGAAGTCACATAGAATTTAAAGTCCTTTCCTTTATTTTTCCTTCACTTTTCTTTTTTCTTTTTCCTATTTTCTTTTTCTTTTTTTCTTTTCTCTCTTCAAAAAGTTCATTTCTTTTGCGTCTGAGTCTTGATTTTGGTTCAGGTCATGATCTGAGGATCCTGAAGTTCCTGAGATCAGCCCCACGTTTGTGGGGGCTCGTGCTGACAGTGGGCAGCCTGCTTGGCATTCTCTCTCTCTCTCTCTCTCTCTCCTTCTCTTTCTTTGCCCCTCCCCCGCTTGAACTCTGTCTCAAGATAAATAAATAAACGTTAAAAAATACATTTGTTTTAACTTTCTTTTCAGTATATTTACTCAATCTACCTCCCTTTACAAGGCAGTGGGCAGGATCCAGATATATCCTTCGTAAAAGTAAAATATATCCTTTGCCTCCAAAGGATAGATACCCATGTATGCAAACTAGAAATCAACACATGGCCATGTTTGTTAATTGACAAAAGAGTGTCACTGAACAGGGTCCTAGAGGACGAGGGAGAGATTAAGATGAGCTGAAGTAAACTTTTAGGAGGAATATAAAGTGAATATAATCCAATTTAGTAATTCTTAGTGAAGCCTAATATGGGCAAGATATTACAAAATTAATTCTTTCATTTCTTTAGGACAGGGCTCCTTCTCTGGAAGAGCATACTAACAGAATAGGTCAAATAGGCTGTTGGAATGTTATTCAGTATTTTGGGAAGGTACGGGGAATTTATTCAGGCCCTTTTCTTCATAATCCTTTTGTGCCCCCCCCTCAACTTCAAAGAGGACCCTTAGGTGTTTTAATTGTGTCTGGGAACCTGCCTGCAGGTGCATGGGCATGCCCCCACTTCCTCTCCTGCATATACACACACGGGCTCTCTAGTGGTTGTATCACCAATTCTGGGATTTTTAGTGGACTATTGGCAGTATCTAAAAAGTATCCATGTAAATAAGCTACCTTTTAGGAGATGCTTTAAAGAAGCATTCATTTTTGCTGTTTTCATAAAATTTAATGGGTTGTTTATGGCACTACCTATTATTATTCATAGGTGACTCCTTGAGACCTCTCACACCACCCAGCGCTCCCCAAAGTAGTCCTAAAGCAGTTCTCAGCCTTGACTGCACTTTAGAATCCCCCAAAAGCTCTGACAACCACTGTGCACAAGCTGCATGCAGGCCATTTAAATCAGAATCTCTAGGGGTAGGGTCCAGGCATCAGTATCTTTTACAGCCTCCCAGCAGATTTCATGGGGTAGCCTCCCTGGAGAAACTCCACTCTAAAGGTTGTGTCTCAGGTACGGAGTTCGACTCTTGGCCAGAGCTCCTGGACCTCAGGGAATTTGAATGAAAACCAAGAACACTTGTGGTCTTCATTCTCCTGCTGGGAATGTAGCCCCTGAGAATCTATGCTGAGCAGAAGTGGAGCAGGCCTGGCCCTGAAGGAAGTAGCTAGAGGTTCAGGGCCTCCACCCTCCACAATGTTTTGGTTCCCAGTTTGCCCGTGGGTAACACTCCTGTTGCTAATGTGGGTTTATCCTCCATTTCACTCTGCTTTGTCTCAGTTCCTTCTCCGGATGGTAATCACAGCTGGTCCAGGAGCTGATAAATGACATTTTGAAGGCTTCACACATCTCCAGGAATAAAAATTCTTCCTCCTTCCATATTGGACTCTGGCTCTGGGGTCTGCTTTTATGTACTTCTGAATTCAGGGAATGAATTTAATGTAATCCATTGATGTTTGCTCAATTCTCTTTTTATTTGTAGGGATTACAAGAGATGCGTTGCATTAAAATAAAAAAAATGAATCCTGTCCTCCAGGAACTTACAGTCTACTTGTGGCTAAAGATGTGTACACCTAAGGAACAAACATTTTTAATGTGGGAGGTTGAAGGAAACCTACCAAGTTTAGCAGGCATGCTCCTGGCACATGCTCAGAAGAAACTTCATTCCTACAGGCTGATGTACTTGGCATATTCTTAGTTCTCTGTTTTCCTCTGAGGCTTCGTTAGGAATCTCAGAGTTAGCTTTGGCACAGAGAACTCTGAGGTGTTCTGTTCTTTAGGAATTCAGCATTCAGCTCTGTTACTCACTTTATAACATTAAAAAAAAAAAAAAAAAAGGTAAATAGTATGCATGCTAATGCTGGCTTCCAGAACGTGAGTGAAAAGGCTAGAGCCTTGGATGTTCAGCATGACTTGCTGATATCTGTACTTTGCAGGGCAGTTGCAGATAATATTTCGGTTATTCTTTATTTCTTTTCTTTTGTTGAGATGTCAGAGATAAGCCCAGCCGTTGAATGAGGCACAGATATGAAAGGTTAACTGGAAGTTTAATTGTAACTTCAGGACTTCAACTAGATGAAATTCCAAATAATCTGATAAAAATTATAGCCTTTCAGGACCGGGGAAGGTTAAAAAGTGAGCACGATGGAGCAGAGATTATGTTTCACATTTTGAAAGAAACCCCAAATTATTAATGCTACTAAATATCGTTGAACATTACTTAACACTTATGAACATCTGAAAGCATGCCAGATAATACAGATTAAATCTAGTGGCAAATGTGCTTAATGACAGTGTAAATATCATTTTTTTCTACCAGATAAACATGGTGTGTGTGTGCCCACGTGTGTGTGTGTTGTTCTTCAAAGGCAGAATGAGACTGTATCTTTTTTTTTTTAAGTTTACTTATTTATTTTGAGAGAGACAAAGATAGTGCAAGTTGGAGAAGGGCAGAGAGAGAGAACCCCAAGCAGGCTCTGCACCACCAGCACAGAGCCTGATGTGGGGCTCACACCCATGAAGCCATGAGATGATGACCCCGGCTGAAAACAAGGGTCGGACACTCAACCGACTGAGCCACCTAGGCACCCCAGTAGATTATATCTTGGAAGAAGTGGTAGAGGGGTACGTTGATCTTTTCTGAAACCTAGACCATCTATTACAAATGACATTTTGTTGATTTTTTTAAGTCTCTAAGTGTATGATTAATAGTTTGGACATCTGAAAAAAACTATTTTGGGCATCTGAAATCTGTTTCTAAAGCTGCAGTTTAAAATGTTGTGTTTGGCTCTAAGTGGTGACCAAATGATGGCAGTTGGTTCTGTGATTGGTTGAGGAGAGTGTTGTGTGATTCATGTGGTTATAGTTCCATGCCAGGCCAGGGTTTATGGCTACGGTTTCATAAGATTGGCCTGGGTATAGAGACTCTTAGTGGAAAGAAATGTACACAGGAAAGTGAGCCACATACAGATAGATGACCTTAATGTTGCTAGAGTTATGGACACAGTGGGGTGTGCATCGTTTCTACATTTCCAAAAAAAAAAAAGTTTCATAATAACAGTTTCAATCAGATGAATCAGAATTCAGAAGTGTGTAGTAATCTCCTTTGAGAATTTGGTACCTATCTGATAGGACTGTAAAGGCATTTCAGAATGTCAATTAAATGGAAAAATATGCCTGGAATTGAATATAATTAAGAAATGTTGAAGTCTGGTGTCTACATATTCAGACACTGTAGTAGATGGTTTAATTAGTGAACCAGGATTTGGATTTATTGACAGAAGGTCTCTTTCTCATGGCATGTTTCACTCATTAAAAGCTCATAATGTCTTGGATCTTTTTAGCTGTTGGAACTTGATCATTTGCCATTTTGTGCTTCTTGACTTCAGTGATGTGTGCTTTTTTTTGACTTTGCAACTGATTAGGATGATTTCGCTTCTCCCATTGATACCCATCCCCATGGAGTGAGCCCATGATATTTTCTAACATTATGAAGTGTCACCAAAACATCAGGCAGGGCTTTGTACCTATGAAAAACAAGGAATGGGAAGTGAAACTAATAGTGGAATTTTTGCTCTAGCAGTTTAAAAGTAGTTTGTGAGATTAATTTCTTCTTTGTAACTGTTAGTCCTTCATTGTATTTATCTGATTGCAGAGTTTACAACCTACATTTCTCAGTGTGCTTTTCAGTTTTATGGTTGATGGGTTACTGGTAAAATGATTTTTACTCCAGATTGTTGGCATGGAAAAGTTTCTAATCATACAAGAGATTGGGAATTGGTTTTTTTTATTTACTTTTTTATTATGAGAGGGAGAGAGAGTACACACGCAAGCGGGGGAGTGGGGTAGAGAGAGAGAGAGAGAGAGAGAGACAGAGGGAGAGAGAGTCTCAAACAGGCTCCATGCTCAGGTGGGGCCTGATGTGGGGCTCAATCCCATGATGCTGGGATCATGACCTGAGCCGAAATCAGGAGTAAGACACTCAACTGACTGAGCCACCCTGGTGCCCCATTTCTTTTTAAATATACTTGTAGGATATATTTCTTTTGGAACTGCATTTGATAATTATAAATGCTTGCAAGTACCACAATTAGTAAAGAAATAACTTGGGAATGTTAACAAGGGAAGATGCGAGAAACACAGCTCACCAAATCCTTGAGGATTTGTCACTACCTGTTTACAATTTTAATTTTAGCTGTCTCTTGTAATGGTCTTAATGTGAACAGCTAGTTTCATAAGATTGCTTAATTCCTTGTCTTCCTAGGTACATTTCCGTAACTAGGAGCTTAAAAATACCCTGTCATTCCATCTTTCTTGTAGATGTAGCAGCGCATTCGTTGTCTGGGTGATCTAAGTACACGTTACGCTGTTAGTCTTTCTGAAGGCCTATGTCAGTTCTTCAAGTCCACACTGTTGTTGGCAAGAATGTATTGAGTGCTCTAATGACCTGGGACTGATTTTGTCTGAAGCATATTTAAAAAAGTGTGGTGCCTGACCCTTGAAAAGTTGGCTTTCTCAACTGGATGATGTTTACCCAGGTAGGCCCAGAAATGGACAGAACACATGGGTGCTCTAAGTCAGAAAGACCACACAGCATCTTTTATTAGGTTGAAGTGACCTCATCTGCTTGGAACAGCCTGGATTAACAATGAGACATAATCCCTCATTTACATTCAGAAGGCAACTCCCACAATGAGGAAATTATGCAATGTAGGCAATTGATTGGGAAGTGTAAGATGAAAACATATTATATTGCCAAATCAATTTCCTAGATCTTCCTGAATTATCCAATAATTGGATAATCTTCTTTTCCTTTGGAAGGTGTAGATTTCTGTCTGGGTAATTATTTATGTTCGTCACTTTATAGCCAAGTTTTATTCAGTAGTGCACACAGTCTGTTCAGTTTATACTCTCTATATTTCTGTTAAGTAGGTAGGATTAATAACATATTATACTCCCTCTTCAAAGAGAGAGAGGGAGATACAGGTATTTTATGAGATATGCCATTTTCCTACAGCTCATCAGTGGTTATTATAATAATCAAGGTGAATAAGCCTAGATTGCTCTTATACAATAGATACGTTTTTAAACATGAGTGCAAATCATATTTTTCAAAGCAAATCACATTTTAAATGCATTCAATTAGGGAAAACTCACTATTTAAGCAGATCCCGGGGCACATTATCTTATATGAACATTTTGTTTCTCCTTAATTTGCCTTTTTTTTTACTTTAAATTTTTGTATATCAAATTCCTTGGAGGCAGGAGTGTCCACGTATGAGAAGTATATTTTATTTCAAATATGTGACGGTCTGAAAATTATAGTGTGACCTTTTCCTTCAGCACTACTTTGAGGTGAGGGATCCAATGAGAAGCCAGAGGGACAAGAGAGGAATGGGACAGAGTTAGGATAGAAAAGCCCACCTCATTTATGGAGAGGTTGAGGAAATGGTAAGCTGAAGAGTTCTGGGGCCATTCCTACCCAGTATTACACTTCTGATAGTATCAGCTGTTTCATGAAGATACGAAATAAGGATCACTCCTTGTCCCAGACTTTGCAACGTCTAGAAAAGTATCCCCTTGTTGCTCAGGGCTTGTAACTTTCTACTGTCCGCCTTCTTACCTTGTGCTCTCCTTGGTGCTTGTCGGCCCCTTTATATGTGCCCACCCTGCCCAACCCGTGTAGTCACTAGTCGGAGCCCTGTGAGCCCACTGCCATCTTGCAGATTGGATTAAACCTTACCTCCTGTATTGCTTTTCCACATCTCTGCACTCAGGTCCCCACTACAGTTTGTATTACTGTTGTGGCACCTAATACCGTCTGCCTTGTGATGAAATTACCTGTGGTGGTATCTCTTCCCAACTATATACCATCATTCCCTGGGCTGAGGAGCATAACATAGTCTTTAACCCCCACTCTTATTATTGCTGGATGTTTGAGGTCCATATGTTTGAGGTCCACATTTTCTACTGAAAAGAAAGATCGTCCAGGCATAGACACCCAGGTTCTTGGTTGGCTGACCTGTCAAAGCTGTGGCTCTTTCCTGTGTCTGTCTCTCTTGTCTCTCTTCCCTTCCCTTCCCTCCTCTCCTTTCCTCTCCTCCCCTCCCCTCTCCTGTCTTTATATTGAGAGAGAGAGAGTGTACACAGCAGTGGCAGAGAGAGAGAGAGGGTGAGAGAGCACTGTGAGCATGGAGACTGATACGGTGCTCGAACCCACAAACTGTGAGATCATTACCTGAGCTGAAACCAAGAATCTGCTGCTCAACTGCCCAAGCCACCCAGGTGCCCCTCTTTCCTGTACGTTTTTAATGAGTGTGGCAAATACACCAAAAAGGCATGTTAGATACATCCAGATACTGGTCACCTTTCAGTAGCACCACTTTGTTTTCAAGGAGGTCTTGATAGAGGAATTTTTACGTAATGATACATACGCATGGAAATTAATGTTCACAAAGGTAAAATACACTGGGAGGTGTGAGCACATTTCAGTTTTGAGCCTTTTCTGTCTTAGAAAAGCATAAAATACATACATATATAAGAATGTTGTTATTACAGGGATCCTTGGAGTCTTTCTAATTTATATTTAAAAAATCAAGTCATTTGCTATATCAAGTCATGTGCTATAAATATTGTGCTAAAAAATCAAGTCATGTGCTATAAATATCGTTATACTAAACTACAGTTAACACACTATTCTGGTGTATACTGAGACATGAAGGTTCCCAAGGGTACTGTTTACTCAGTTCTGACCTTTGTGGGCAAGAGAATCTTGCTTTAAAGCATTGGATTTACAGTGTCAGGCACATAGTGTGTATAAATGAATGTATGAAATTACCTGGCACATAGTAATAAAATAGATTAAAATGCAAGTCTTGTTAAATTTCAAATACCGGGGCACCTGGGTGTCTCAGTCAGTTGAGCGTCTGACTTTGGCTCAGGTCATGATCTCACAGTTCATGAGTTTGAGCCCCGCGTAGGGCTCTGTGCTTACAGCTCAGAGCCTGGAGACTGTTTCAGATTCTGTGTCTCTGTCTCTCTCTGCCCCTCCCCCACTCGTGCTCTGTCTCCCTCTGTCTTAAAAATAAATAAACATTAAAAAAAATTACATTAAAATAAATAAATAAATAAATAAATAAATAAATTCCAAATACCTACTTTTTGTTTTTGTTTTTTCCCCCTGTTATATTGCAGTAAAGCATTATTTGAGGGGCAGGCTGGTAAAATCAGCAGGTGAACAGGTGTGTGTTTTGGGATTGTCACATATAAAAAATGCTCAATTACTATTTCTTGAATGAATGGAAATTGGAAAAGGCCGTGTCTGTCTTTTAGACACTTTGTCATTCTGTGAGCTTAACAAACAAAATCTCATTAACACCAAATCCACGGGAGCATGAGAAGTGTGTAATGCTCTTAATTTCTTATTAAGTGATTTGTGTTTATTGAAAATTGGCTTGAAGGTACACTGAACATAATTCATAATATTGCATATAGGTGGGCCTAGATTCTTGAATCTTTTCCACACTTAGAATGTGCTCTCACAGTTCAGTATTGAAATAGAGGGTGAGAAGAGTGATATCTTATTTCTGGAAGGATTTACTGAAATGAGAAGGTGACGAGTTAGACTTTGGAGACCCTTTTCTTATGCTCCTGTGTCTTTTAGGTTTGTGTGATTATTCCAGGCCTTTATTTCTCCAGGCACACTTTGTACGTACGTGTCTACAAGCAGATGAGAGAGAGCGAGGGCACTCAGGGGCTGGTGGAGGCAAATGTGAATCCCGTTTTTTCCCTATTAACTCATGAGGCCTGCTGGGTAGCAGCAGGCATTACCAGACATTTAATTGTGTGCTAGGTAAGGCTGGCACAACTCCAGCATCATGGTGGAGCAAGAATTACACTAATCAGCTGGGATATACTGCATATATTGATTAGAGTTGGATTTTGTTATGCAAAAAAAAAAAAAAAAAAATCCTTACAAATAGTGGGAAAGTAATTGAGAGTAATTAAAAAGGCAGAGAGTTAATTCACAGTTCTTTAGTTGAAAAGGCATTTTGATCCTTTGCTTCCATGCAGATTTCTGGGCAGGCTGGAGCAGTCTGAGCGCTGAGTCTAAATGGTGTGATCGCTGTCACCACTGAACTGGAAAGAGAGTAAATGGGCAGGCTGCAGAGATGAATCACTGGCGACCAGGTTCCAGCAGTTTCTTCGTGGTGGCTCTTTGCTGCTGGAAGCCTTCTTCTTTGTGTGGGTCTGGGGGCTTTTCATTTCCTTTTCTTGGCCTCACTAATAGCTTTTGGTTATTATTAATATCCCTGATGGGAACTGAATTGGGACCCCAGTATCCTTGTGAACACTGGTGAGAACATTAAACCGTGCTGGAATTACCTGGGACACCAGCATGTTTTGTCAGTGGCTTCTGTCCTTCCCCCAACTGAGAAGGCTTTGTAGCCATTTGCTGTCATGGAAAACGCTTCATCTGTGAAATGATGACCTAGATGGAACGGTATATTTTCACACTCTTTCTTGCCTCCTGGACCCTTGAACTCATGGACAGTGCCTGCCACACAACATTTGCTTCATGTATATTTGCTGAATGGATAAATGAATGAGATGCGTAGATTTTCGATGCTGGACTGATTTAGCATCTTTGGGTGAAGTTCTAGGTGGTGGCTGGTAGAGTTCCAAGAATCATTATGATCTGAGATCCTAAATAACCCATAGGAAAGGGGAAATGTCAGGGGGAGAAGAAAATGGCTAAGATCTAGTAAACATCTACTGCATCAGGCTTTTTGTGTATATACTTTTATCCCAGCGTTGACTGTGTCCTAACAGGTGGATGTTAGCATCAATATTTCATAGGCGACAAAGATATGGTTAGGAATTGAACCAAGGTCATGGAGCTTAATTGGCAAGACCGGGATTGGAACCCACAGCTCTTGTCCTCAACCAGGGTTCCTCAAATGTAGCCACACAAATCCTTGTACTAAAAGAGGAGGATGGTCTCCTACTCTCAGAGCTTGGTAGTAGGGTGCAAAGATAGACCATAGATATCAGTCAGATTTCTTTGAGGGCGAGTATTTTTTCTAACAATTTATGTGACTTTTACAGTCTGTTCATAATGTCTTTATTTCAACGTGAAATAATATTTTAAATCACTTAGTTATCAATATACTTAAATTTTCTACCCCAAATCTTTAATCAAAATTGATACACCTAAAAGTTGCTCCAAGTATATCCTCTGGGACATCCTTAGAATTTCCATGTAGAGAGAACCAGAGGTGGTAAGTGTATTGGAAGAGGGACTGGGGAACCTATTGTGAAGTTTTGTTTCCATAGCAAGTAGAGATTTTACTTCCATTGCATGCTTATTTGCCAGGGCCTAGGCTGTTAGAGATGGGAAGGTGCTAAAACTCCCCGTTTATTCAGGAACTTGAGGACCAGTGATGTAACTGCTCTTAATCCAAGTTTGAGGAGAAGCCCAGAGCCTTATAGCCCTGCATTATTTGGGTAATAATACGGATGACAATGACAAATACTATGCATATGGTTAACTACAAAGGGCTGTTTTATGATCCCAGTTTTACTGTAGGGATAATCAAGTGTATGGGAGAAACTTGAAAAAAGGAAAATGTGGATAAAGAATCCTGAAAAACAGAACACTTCCAGGCTTCCTGGTGGTCAGTAAGCATTGAGTCTATAGAGTATTGAAAAGAAGTTCTTGACAATGTTAGTAACTTACATTTGTTTATTTACAGTTCCTTCATGCGTTTTTGTATTTGTTAATAACTAACATTGAGGAGAGGCTTATGCATATTACCTCATTTATCCCCAACAACTCTATGAGGCAAGAGCCATTATTATTATTATTTTTTTAAATAAAGTTTACTTATTTATTTTGAGAGGGAGAGAGCAAGTGGGGGAGGGACAGAGAGAGAGAGAGAGAGGGAGAGCGAGAATCCCAAGCAGGCTCCTCACTGTCTGTGCAGAGCCTGATGCGGGGCTCGAAGTCCTGAATCCTGAGCTCATGACAGGAGCAAAAATCTAGAGTCAGACGCTTAACCAGCTGAGCCACCCAGGCACCCCAAGGCAAGTACTATTATTATCTCTATAGATGAAGAAATTGAGGCACAGAGCTGGTAAGTGACTTGACCAAGGTGACATGGCTTTTACAACATGTGCTCTTTACTCCTCTGCTGACCCGACAGCTGTTTCTCTCCCTGGTGGAACTCTGAGTTCCTGGCCTGTCCCAGCCTTACTCAAAGTTACAGTGACCCCATAGTGATCCTGCTGGAAGCTTGGAGTCTTCTCAAGACTACGCTGCCCCTGAAAACACCTGCCAGTCCATGGCAAATATGGTTTCATTTTTTAAAAGTTGAGTGTGTACCCAGGTCAGCAGGAAGCAAATTGAATGCATCCAGAGAGTCATGGCAACGATATGGATTCTCCTTCTTAGAAATGACTTTTCCCTTCCAGGCAAGTCTGATAACACAAAAGAAGATGGAAATGTTAACCAATGCTCAGTAAATGCGGGTTATTACGATGCTCTGCCTGAGTCATTTGCCACTTGCTGGAACTAACTTCAGAATAGTCGTCGGGATGTCCTAAGTTCTGTCACGTTATTTCTTGGAGTGGGCTGTCAGATTTCCAGTGACTGCCAGTCAGGCGGGTTTCCAGCGCTGTTCTTGAACAGGACAGGTTGGATCAAAAAGCCGGAAATCTGCTCTTTTCTGATTTTGGCTTCTCAGCTGAATGTAAATACAAAGATGGAAGATAAAATGTAGAAAATTGCATTAGCATGATTAGGGGTCTTATTTGCATAAAAGAGTCTTTGAATCACAATTACCCTCTGGCTTTGGACCCTGCTTTTCTCTCCTTTCCTATTATCCCGTCCAAGGTCATTACTAAAAGGCTTCCTATTTCATGGAAGAAGACTCACTGAAATATTAATTTCATTGCCTGAAGTAGATTCATATGGTTTGGTGAACAACTTGAGGTTCTCTTAAAATCACAAAATAAGAGAGTTATCTTTTATGCCTTTGGAAAGGTGGTTCAGGAGTTTGAGTAACAGGCAGCTAAAACTTTATTTTGCCTGTCTTTGTGATAGAAATGAGTAAAAATGTCTATGTTCTTTGGCAATTAATGCAGGGAAACAACCATAACTGGGTAACTTGCATGTTCAAGGCATCAGGGAGGAGGTTTTTTGTTTTATTTTGTTTTTGTTTAATTGCACTGTGACTGGGTTTGAATTTGGTGTGTAGCACTCTGGGAGAGAAATGAACTGGTGACACGTATCCCCCCCCCCTTTTTTTTTTTTAAATATAGATAGAGCTTGAGTCTTCAAGATTTTGTTGAATGCCTTTTTCATTTTGTAAATCCTTTAACACAAACGCTTGATTTCAATTCTGTTTCATTGTTTTCTTTGCAGCCTCAGCTGTATGTGTAATTTAATCCAGTATATTAAGAAGTTGCATTCCTTCAATGGTAGAGGGAAAAAGCCCCCAATTTCTCTTAATGTTAGCTAGCGATAATAATACTTGCAAGCACAATTCCTTAAAACAAAATAAGACAAAACAAAAACAGACCCCAAACTGTAACTGAAGGCTTTTGCATCATTATAGGCAACAGCCTAAGGCTGTTGTAACAGATACACTTTGATGAGAGAGTTTGGCTCATTTTATTGATGTTTTGTCTGTTGTGAGTAGACATGCATTATTCTTGGCCCAAGTAACATCTATCAGTTGACAAAAACCAGCAACCTACTTACCTGGTCTCACTTTGGAAATATCCTTGAAAGTTGTTATTTTACTGTTGTTGTTGTTGTTGTTGTTGTTGTTGTTGTTGTTTTCAGATGGTTTTGTTCCCAGAGTGACTTAGTAGCTCTTTGCACAGCTACTTTCCAGTCTGTTTTATAATCTATACTTGTTCCCCCTTCCCCGCGCCCTCCCCCACGCCTGAATTGCTGGAATCGTTTCTGTTTTACTTTAAAACGCAGTTTGCTTAATGTCACAACAACATAAAGCATGGATTAGAAACAGCATTGCAGTTTCAGACTTAATGCCTTTGTGACATCTCATTGCTATGCAAATGAGATTCAAGGAGGTCATCCCTTTAGCAGTAGCTCTAGCCCTGGTATCTACTTGATATTCGTTGGCCAAACTTACTAAGCATTCATTACAGAACTAGCCTAGGTGTTTAACTCCTTGCTGGCTTTGAACCTGCTATTCTGAGGCCACTGAGCTGAACAGCTCCTCCCTCCGGGTGCGTTTTCATTTCAGGGACCTCCTTGCTTCTCCCCTCTGCACTGTGGGTACCTCAGGAAATCTAGTAACTCATATTTGCAAGATACGCTTGTTTGTATGCCAAGACGTGTTGGAAAAGCTCGTTTGTGATGTTTCCCTTGCTGTCTCAAGTATTTTTATCACTGTTAAATGTTGTATTTTTAGTTAGATGTTTTATTCACTTGCATCTGGGACAAGTTCCTGCAGGTATTTCGTAGAAAATGGGGGTCTGTGCTGCTAAGTGTTCATGTAATACTTATTTTAAAATTAATTGTCTGCAATTCAAATTTGATTTCATCTGATTTAACAGCTGTGTTAATAGTAAGTAGTTACTGAAGGTGGAGGAACCTGATTTTAATTCAGTAAGAACCAGCTATCTCTAATGAGTACAGATTATTGCTGGTGTTTCATTTGCTCAGGTAAAAGATTTTTTTTTAACTCACTAGTTTGCTAGGTTGTTTTTTTTTTAATGTGGTTATAAAAATATCCATTTCTTTTATAATGGCAGTTATGAATGAGCCTTTTGTGGTTTGAGCAACTGGCCATATATATTTTTTAATGTTTATTTATTTATTTTGAGACAGTGAGAGAGCAAGAGAGAGTGCGTGCAAGCCAGGGAGGGGCTGATGGGTTGGGGGGGGGGGGGGAGAGAGAGAGAGAGAGAGAGAGAGAGAGAGAGAGAGAGAGAGAGAGAGAGAGAGGATCCCAAGCAGGTTGTGTGCTGCCAGATTATGACCCGAGCCAAAATCAAGAGCTGGACGATTAGCTTAATGAGTCACCTAGGCGCCCCACAACTGGCCATATTTAAATGGTTAACTCATTACATAATTATTCTTTTAGTGATTATTTCAGTACAGTGGATTTTCTTTACACACCTGCATATGCAGTGCTCTTTAGACACTGAGTTTGTTGTGAGATTTTGGCTAAAATAACCACTGACTTAAAGAGATGTTACACTTGGGGTAGAGGCTTAGGAACTATGGAGAAGAATATTGATCGTACTCATTAAGGAAGATCTCCTCCACATTAAGAATTGAAACGATGGCATTGCTGGAAGGGATGATTCGAGCAACTTTGTGTTTTGGTACTGAGAATTCTAGAATGAGGTTTGACCCTTTTCAAGGATTAAGAAGGTGTCTCTGGATTAAGGTACTGCATCAAATACAGATATTTTTAAAAGATGCTCCTTTGGCCTTTTATAAACCAGCACCTGACTAGAAGTGCCTTATCTGACTGCCTACTGGTGTGAAGGACTGCTCAGACATCTGATAATGACAGGTTATCTTGAATTGTGCTGAGAGAGGCATTACTCCTTATGATTTTGATCAAGAGCAGTAGAAAACTATGAGTGTTAAAATAGTGGAACAGTATTTGCAGGGCCAGTTAAGTGCAACTTCAAAGGGAAGGCTTAGAACCACCCTTTTATGTGGTTTCCCACCTCTTGTCCTTTTCTTTACTGGCTCTTAAGTATTCACGGAGACCCTGTTATCCTGTGACCTCTTGCTGGCTGCTGGGAGGGTCAAGGAGATAAATACAACACTGTTCTTGACCTCAGGGAATTTAAGGTGTGAGGATGAGGTAAGGCCTACTGGCAACCGTTGAGGAGTAGATAGTGATTTTGCTGTAGTGGGTGTGTTCTGCTGGTTTGGGCACAGAAGTGTCCTCTCTGAAGTCACCAGGGACTTGGTTTGTGACCTGAGTCTTCCAGTCAGCTCCCGGAAAGCAGGACTCTCCGTTCACAGTAGCACATCCCGGTACAGGAGCCGAGGGTGGCTTGTTATCCAGTAATTACTACTTGAAGAGCCAAGGTTCTCAACTTTATGCTTCTGATATATGCTGGCAATTCTTATTTATTCACAGAACAAGTAGTAGAAGGAAATCTTATTGTATTTAGTAGATGTGTTCTGAGAAACAATGTGTGGTTTGTGATGAAGTCTTTTCACTTAAAAAAGCCTTACAGGTTATACTTTTGCAGAGAAGCAAATATAATTTCTGAGTTGTAAATTTGGATTTACTGAAACAATGCTGGAATTTAAAGTCAAGGGTAGTTAGTGGTATTCGATTTGCAGATTATCTTGGTACCTGGCAGCTGCCTTTTTGCTCTTGTCTTCCTTTTTCCACCTCAGCCAGATGTTGAGTGCAGGACTGGTTGAATTGAAATCAACCAGTATTAATTAAAACGAGGAGAGGAGACAGAGGTAGAGTATGTATTAACAAAAATGAGAGAAAGTCTGAATTTCATTTGTCTCTGCTGTCATTGTTTCCATCACCACAGTTGATTCCATGGACTGTGTTCAAGCGTGGGTGAATTATAATAGCAGTAAGTTTTCTTTGGGGGATTTTGGAGAAAGTTTTAAAAATGAATTTGCTCAGAGTTAGATGGAAATGTTCTCTGATGGAAGTCTTGATATAAAAATGTTCATGCTCTATGTCTTAGGAAATTGTCTTCTTTTTTTTTTTTTTTCTAATTAGTAAGCTGTTAGAATTTTTTTTGTTTTTAATTGGTAGGTCAGACATTTTGCATCCTACCCAACTCATTGTTTTAAAAGACTACTTTCTTGTTACAAAGGTTGCTGGTTAATAGAATACTCTACACTCACTTTTGTCATCAGAGTTCACAGACCCAACGTGGAAGAGTTCTTCCTGGAATCTTGGCTGGCTAATGGGGTAAAATACTACCAGATGAGCCTCAGTGCTTTGGTTTGTGGTCTGGACCATGAGCCAAGGACGTTAATTTTAGGTCCAGATTCCAAACCATGAACTTTTTTACTACGTATCGTTTTTTAAAAAATGGACCCAATTTTTATTAAAATACCTTTCAATAGTAAACTTCAACCATGTTACTGCTCAGTGTATATAAAGGTTGATAAAGATCACAGTTTAAAGAAATGAGCATCCATGTATATTTAATGTTTTTCTTATCATTCTATTGTGATTCATATCGCAGACTGTTTCTTATACACACACTAGATTAGAATGTTCCTGTCTGCCATACAACTTTTCCCTCGGTTCCACGCCAGGGTCAGAATCCCCTTTTCTGGGTACTTAGAAGAGGCTTTTGAAGTAGCTCAGCCCCCAAAGACTTTGCAGCTGTTAACTGACATGAGAGGAGGGAGAGAGATTTTTGAAATGTGAGATTTTGAGGTGATCATATTGTTTTTCACTGTGTTTATACCATTGGCTTCCTGAATGAACTCTGCTACTTCTGGGTAAAAACTCCTTCGTGTTCACTATATGGCGTGCATAGCATTGCTAGATTGAATAAATAAATACGATCTCTAGTTAAACTTGAATTTCAGATAAACAGTGAACAATTCTTTAGTATAAATGTGTCCCAAATATTGCATAATATACATTTTTACCTGGCACCTTGACTCCTGTACAGATCATAGCTTATCCTATAATATAGAGAAAGGGTTTGTTGACTGAACAGGAAGGGGCCTCCAGGTAGAGGTATCAGGTAGTTGAAAATGCTAATTTCGAACACGGTAGAGCTTGCTTCAAGAGTCACCATCTCATGCATGGGTGGTACTTGAAGCCCTGGAGATTGTCCAGTGTCATCATGTGGACCGGTGGTTCTTAAACGGGAGTTCAGCATCAGTCACTTGGAGGGTTTGTAAAACATATATTCCTTTGCCTCCCTCCATTATTTCTCATTTATTAAGCTTCAGGTGGAACTCAAGGACTATATTTCTAACACGTTCCCAGCTAATGTCAGTGCTGCTGGTCTGGGACCACACTTTGGGAGTCCCTATGTAGACTGTCTAGAGAGGTATCGGCAGATGTTTTATGTAAAGGACGGGATGGTACGTATTTGAGGCTGTGGAGGGCATACCGTCTCTGTTACCACTACTCACCTCTGCCTTGGTAGCTTGAAAACAGCCATAGGAGATATGTAAATGAATGGGGTGCAGCGCTGTTTCAACAAAACTTTATAGAAACATGCTACTGGCCCCATTTGGCCCATAAGCCAGCGATGGTTTGCAGTCCCTGCTCTAGGGTGAGAATTGGTGAGAGTTGAGGTCGTTCAATTTTAAGATTGGGGCAGAGGAAAAGGAACCAGAGAAAGAGCAATCTGAGTACTGGTGGGATACCCAGGGGAGGGGAGCCACAAAGCCAAGGAATCCGATTTTCAAGAATGAAAGCACGAGTCACTCTCATCTTCTGTTGCGGGGCAATCGTGGATGCAGCAGTGGCTGGCTGCTGAAAAAGGCCCTTAGATTTGGCAGTTAGGATGTGATGCTGACTGCTGAATGGAGTGGTGGAGGGGGATGCCTGCCAGATGGCAGTGGGCTGAAGTGAGGGAAGAGGTGGAGGCCACATATTGGGAATACTCTTTCAACAAGTGTGGCAGTGGAGGAAAGGAAGGAGTTGGAGCTGAATGAAGCCTAAGAAGAAAGTTGGGTCTGGGAAGGTGTGTGTTTTTTTTGTTGTTGTTTTTTTTTTTCTTTTTAGTATGAACATAAGTGGAAAATGAGTACAGTAAAACCTTGGATTGCGGGTAACTTATTCTGCGAGTGTTCTGCAAGATGAACAAACATTTCTAATAAATTTTAACTTGATAGATGAGCAGTATCTTGCAATATGAGTAGTTCGTGATGCTGAATGTCACATGATCACAACTGAGCCCATGGTTCCTCTCTCTCTCTCACTGTGGGATTGTGAGCGATCATCTCCCGTGCTCAGATGCTCAGTCTCAGGCTGCGGTGTTTGACAGAAATCAGTGATTTTTCAGAACGTTGGAAGGTGCCCACAACTGGCACTAGTGTATTTTTTTTTGTCACTTTAAAGCACCTATGGACAGTCCTTTGCTTTTCCATACAAGGGTAAACTTAGGAATGCTTTGATTCATTCTAGGTGAGACTGCCTGTAGATATAGACCCTTTCCTCTGCTGTCTTATTGCCAGTTACATTAAATACAGTATATGACAAGAGTTTATTAATACTGTGCTGCAGTCAACATCTGTGCAGGCATGTACAATGGTCCCCATGCAGAAATAGAGTCCACTGAGCCAAATAGTAGTGGTTCTGTCAATGATAGTCAAAGTCGTCCTACACAATAACCCTTTTCTCTCTGGTCTTCCTCGCAGCAGCTACGAAGGTTTTCAAAGGTAACTGCAGGTTAGTTTGTTTATTTTTCTTTATATTTTATATTTTCTTTATTTGTATTATGCTACAGTGTTATAATCTTTTTTATATGAATATTTTTGGGTTGTGGAACAAATCATGAGAAATTTCCCCATAAATAAATAAGAAATAATGGAATCTTATTATTTCTTATGGGGAAATTCGCTTTGATACACAAATGCTTTGGATTACAAGCATGTTTGCAGAATGAATTATGCTCACAAACCAAGGTTTTGCTGTGTATTTAGAGGTAGAGAGGAAAGAGCCAGTAGAAACAGAAGCCTGGGCACCTGCTGTCTTCTAAGAAAATGGTGCCCCAGGAGTTGTGCAGGGTGCATTGAAAAGGGAACAGATGAAAATACAGGAGAGTGGGGAGAATTAATGAAGAAAAGTTCTCAAAAGACACAAGATGGGAACGCATTAAGCCAGCCTTGCAGGGATTGCACCTTGGACTGCAAAAGGGGAAGTTCTTTTAAGACAAGAGAGGGTGAGGATCACTCCATGCAGAGGAAGGAAACTAAGAGCGTTCCCAGAGGACTACCTCTGTTCCTTTGGGGAAGTTGGAAGGCTAGAGTAAAGAGATTATGGGAAAAGTAGGGATCTTAAAGAAATTAGTGAAGTAGACAATGAGGCAGAGTGTGCCAAATCGAAGTATCAAGTTTGCCAGGTAGCATTGAGGGCTCTACTGGGGTTGAAGCTCATTGATCAGTGCACGTACATCACCCTGTTATACAAAACTCTCCTCTGAAGCTCTCCTCTGGTCAGTGGCAGCCTAGGAGGCCGTAGAAAACAAAATGGATGGAGGGGTTATTCAGAATGGCAGGTTGGCTAAAGATATGGGTCAGAATGACATGGAGTGATAGAATTTTAGATGCTCGTGAATGGGAATATTAAGAAAAACGAGGGGTACAAGGGAATGAAAGTAAGAGTGGCTCCTGTGTCACAGGCTGAAGTCCTGATAGAGATGAAGGACAGGTTTAGAGAGAGATGTGAGGGGGTTGGAGAAGATTGGAAATTATGAGAGATGTTGGGATTTCTTACTGGTTTCAGAGATGGGGCATCTCCAAGGAACGACAGAGACCAGGCTGTGGCTGTGGAGTTAGACTTTGAAGGAGAGTTGAAGGCTGTGTTGTTTGGAATTGAGGTGAGTATGTTGGGTAGTTTAGCAGAGTGACCTCGAAATCATGGAAGGTGAAAGTAGGAGAGGAGAAAGCTCTTGCCACAGCAGAGAGACCTACTCCTCCACCTGCCTTAACCTTTGCTACCTAGTTGAGCCTCGAAACCTTATCTTGTATTTTGATTTTTTAAAAAAATATTTGTAATGTTTATTTTTGAGAGAGAGAGCAAGTGAGGGAGGGGCAGAGAGAGGGGGACAGTGTTTCCGAAGTGGGCTCCACACTGACAACAGAGAGCCCGATGCGGGACTCCGATCCACGAACCATGAGATCATGACCTGAGTCGAAGTTGGATGCTTAACTGACTGAGCCACCCAGGCGCCCCTTCTCTTGTGATTGTTATAAGGCCTCTAATTTTTGCACGATTTTGTCTGCTTTCGCCATTGCTTGGTGTGACCTACCTCTTTCTGTGACTACCGAAGCAATTTGCCACACATTTTCACTCTCTCTTCATTGTTTCTACCTGGCAGAAGCATGAAGAAATAGTTAGACATATAGGGGACCCTTCTGTTGGTAACTTGAACTTCTGTGACTGTCCTTTCCAGATCAGAAGGGAGTCATTTTCCAGTCACCGCTATAGAAGAGAGAGTAAGTCTTCCTGTCTACCAACGGTTACTGGTTATTAGGTGTTGCTGAACATTTGCTATCAACTTTGAGTCCGTTATTATAGCTGACTTCTTTGAAAAAGTCTTTCTGTCCTAAAGTATTTGGACTCTTCTGTCTTTATATTCAAGCTTCTGATTTCAGATTACCTTCTAAAAACAAGATGGATCCCATTCCATGAAAAAATTCAAGCTCATGTAGATGACAACTTTAATAAATGAAATAAGAATAGCATTCAAATGAACATTTAAGAAGAGTTTACAACAAATGGTTAAAATGGTTTCACCCAAGAGGACCCATGCTTCAAAAGAATTGGATTCTCCCCATTGCTCTCGTCCTTTCTTCTTTTCCTCTCTCTCTTACCATACAACCATTTTCTTTTTACCTACAGGAAAGGGGACTAGGTTTTAAATTTGTCTTTGTCTTTGAAGCTTTCCTTTTTTTATAAGAATGGCTTGATTTATATCTCATATGCTGCTGTATCAGTTGGAAAATCACAGAAAATGAATTGGAAGAGTGTATCATTTTTTTGTATTTGAATCAACACATCTCACGCTAGATTTCATATCTCATGCAGATGGCATTACCCTCCGCATATTTTCCTTCCAGTTTGGAATTGCCAAAGGAGAGATGTAAATATGAAAGGTAATGGATGTTGGAGAAAGATTATTAGAATAGCTGTCAGATGTTATGAATACCCTATCTGTTTTGCTGGAATATATACAAGTTTACCTTTTGACTAAATCTGTGCAGAAAAGTTTACCATGTGCTTGACATCCATCATTATTTTTGAGAGCTAAAACATTAAAAACAAACCTAAACTTAAAGAAGAAAAAGCCCCCAAAACCTCTAGTCAACTTTGTTTTTTAAATTGTCATTGTGGGAACTGATAGATATTGGTAAGAGAGGCACAGCGCATGGGGTAGTACTTGGCAGTCTGATGTAAGATCTCAAACCCTACTGTGTGCAAGGACATTTCCATGTACATTTTGGTAAGGCGTAGAGTTTGGTATTTAAATAACCTGTCATAGATAGTTTCTAAGGGGCAGAATGAATTTCAATAATATAACTACATTAATGATCCTGAAAAGATACAAGAATCATGGAGTGTTAGGGCTGGAAGAAACTTTAGAGTGAATCTGATTTAAGCCCTTGCTTTACAGATGAGCTGAGGTTCAGAAAGGGCAGATGAATCGCCCAGGATCAACATAGCTAACTAGGGACCTAGCGAGGGGCTAGAATTCAATATTCTAAAATCCGAATTCTGTGCTCCATCACCAAATGGCTACCTGGATTTAAACATATCCGGCGTTTTCAGCATCTAAGGCTGGATTTTAAGGTTGCAGCGGGCATTTTGGAAGACTTGTTTGTGGTTTAAAAGTAAGTTAAAATACTTGCATTTTGCTTGTGAAACATGGAAACATTTTGGCAGCTGCGTCACTTTGGAAACAAACATTATCACCTCGGGTGAACTTGCAGGGAGTAATTTAGATAAAAATGATGAGCTGAGGGGGGGAATGGGAGGTCGTAACAAGGCAGCCTGTGTGTGTAAGTACAGACACACCACCTGTGACTCAGAAGTGAAAGCGCAGAGGCACATGCAATCTGAAATGTGTCTCTCACTCATCAATCAGTGTTTATCAGAATTGGAGGTCTTAGTAAGTGAACTGAATGCTTTCAATCCAGGCATGTCAGTAATTGCCATCGACCAAGCGTTCTGTCACACCTGCCTGCTTTTCTTTCTTTTTCTCTTTACTTCATTACATATTGATTGACTTCTTGGGTTTTACAAGTTCATAAATCACCTTCTTTTAAGAGGCTTTTTGGCTTTTGTGTGTGTAGACTGAGAGTGCTGGAAAAGATGGATACTCGAATTGCAGTAACAAAGAACTTCATCTTCCCTCCTTCAGATTCATATGCAAGAGTAAAGCATCAAAAGATAGTGTCATTATGATGAAACCGATTTAAGAGCGGTGCAAACACCTTGCAAAAACCTGGGGCACTGGCAGCAGCTCTCCTGTCCTCTTGCCTTGCACGCATGGAAGCCATTGGAGAGGGCTGGAGAGACTTTACAACCAAGAAGAGGTTTTAATATTCATTACATAATGAGAGGCCACCCTTGCTAATAATGGCAGATTATTACCCAATTGCAAATCTATAATCCCGGTACAGAATAGAATAGATTTTCATCTGTTTTGGGGGTTTACGTTTTATATTGCCTGCAAAAGAATAATACGTGAGTTGGTACCTATGATCTCTTTTCCTAAAATTTTCTGAATGCATAAATCCTAGGAAATGAAGTTTTGTTATCATCATTTTCATGAAAAAGTTCATTATTTTCTCTGCTTATAAACATTTTAAATTCCTGGTTCCTGGAACATTCCTTACTTGCTGTTTTGGGATACAAACTGATATACGAATCCTATTTTTAGTATCTAAGTGTTTTTGGTTATATTATAAACCAGTTGTAGGGCATTTTAAATTCTTGTTTTATAGATGAATCCTAAAACATTTGTTTTTTCCTGTTTACAAAGCAGACTTATATATGAACATTGAAGGGATGGTTTTCTATTTTCGACATCTAAGCATTTTTATTATAATATAAACCAGTTATATGAGACTTTTTTCTGGCAAGACCTATGCAGTTATACAATATTAATGCCCATTGTCCTCTTAAATAACAAGGAAGTCAACTTTGTAGGTTGGTAAGTCTAGTATTAGCAACAAAAAAATCATATTCCAGGCAGTTTATAACAGTTGATTTAATTTGGAGATATTCAGTCATTCCTTTCTGAATTAATTTAATTTCTGACAGCCAGTTTAATACATCAAAAGGGAAAAAAGAAAGAAAAACTGCATTTGAGGATGTCTGTAATTAATAGAGCTGACTTCTGAAGAATGCCAGACTGTTAAACCCTTACATGTGAGAAGTGGCTTATTCTGAAGGGAGAGTGCTTTGAAAGAACAAAACAATCGAAGCTTGAGGAGAGGGTCTCTGAACCAATTTCCACTTTGGTGATTCAGAGTCATTGCTTCTATGTTCTCTGTGGGGATGAGGCAGGGAGGAGGCCAGGAGAGGCTCTGAGAATAGCTGTCATTTCTTAACAGAGTTTGCAAACAGAATTTATGGGCATAAGTGTGTCTTTTGCACTAGTTTAGTAGAGTGACATTAACTTTCACAATGTTGCTACATAAAGTCAAATCAAACAAAGTGATGTGATAAAGCTAGCCATATTTACTGTGTATCAGTCAATTTCTACAGTACATGTGGTGTTTTCTTGAGACAGTTTTAGTAAACACACAGATCCAGAGAAATTCCCTTTATTTTATTAAAAAAAAAGTTTTTTATGTTTATTTTTGAGAGAGAGACACACACACAGAGCGGGAGCAGGGAAGGGGCAGAGAAAGAGGGAGACACAGAATCCGAAGTAGGTTCCAGGCTCCGAGCTGTCAGCACAGAGCCCGATGCGGGGCTCAAACTCACAAACCTTGAGATCATGACCTGAATCGAAGTGGGACGCTCAACCGACTGAGCCACCTAGGCACTCCAGAGAAATTCCCTTTAAAGCACAATCTAAAAAAACCCAAATGAAATATATTTCAAATACTTAATTTTAGTTTACTTATTTATTGAGAGAGAACATGAACGGGGAAGGGGCAGAGGGAGAGGGAGCGAGAGAATCCTAAGCAGGCTCCACGCTGATGTGGGGCTCGATCCCACAACCCTGGGATCATGACCTGAGATGATATCAAGAGTCAGATGCTCAACCAACTGAGCTACCCAGGTGCCCATTTTTCCAGTTTGTTAGTTAGTAGCAGGCAGCATGAGTGTTTACTGAGCGCCACTACTGTGCTAAGTGCTGCATAGATGGTCTCATGTAAGCTTCCTCACCTCTGGCTTCTGAGGTAGGTACAGACGAGCAACCTGAGCCTCAGGGAGGCTAAGTAACTTGTTGATGGTTGCACACACAATTAGTAATAGAACTCAAGTATGTCAGAGACAATAGCTTTCCTTTACCAACTGTGCTGTATGTCATGTTACACTAATTGAATTCATCCAGGTATTTTTCTTAATTTCTTCAGGAACATTTAGAATGGTACATTTAGACAAAAAAGCAGGTGCTTAGTTCCTACATCAATGAAAGTTAGTTGATGAAATTATTGAACTAAAATGACCTTGTGGTGATCTGATTGTAGATCTTCCACAACCAGGTATTTTTCCTATCCTAGTTACCTTACCTCTTACTTCTCCAGTAACGTGCTGAAGGAATTCATATTTATAGTAGTATTAATTGAAATCTAACTTAACAAAGATAAATTTGCTGGATTAAGGCCCACAAGTTATATTTAATAATTGCAAATTACTTTTTTCATTAATTTGTTGAGTAAATAAGCAAGGAGTGCCTGTTCTGTGTTAGACTTTTTGAAGAAGCAGGAGATACGTGGGAGACAAAGACAGGCGAGGTCCTGCCCTCATGAAACTTATATTTTTTGCAGGGGAAAGATAGCTAATAAACAAGATCTGATTTGCTTTTATCCATTTTTGAATTCTCCATGACCTAGAAAGACCCTATGAACAAACTTAGGCGTCGAAAGTGCTGTTGGTGTACTTGTCCCCACCCATTTTGCTTTAACAAACTTGAAAGTTCCACACAAAGAACTCACTGATCACTTTCAACGATGTGGCTAGGTTATCTGGGGTTTTATATTATTCCATTTTTAACGTTTATCACCTTATGAAATATGAAGGCTCTCAGGGCCTTGACCTGATCAGAAACGTGTAAAGCGATCAGAAGCCACTTGGCTGGAGGAAGCTTCCAGAGAGGCCCCAAGGAGTCCAGAACCACAGATCTGGGGAGAATGAAGTGCCAGAAGGAAGAAAGAAGAAAAACATTTATTGACTTTGCCTAAAACCAGTTTTCATGTGCCATCCTTGGGACCGAGAGCTCGATCTACTACGTTGTATATCTGAGTTGGTGTTGGGTAAGTGAAATGGCATCAGATGGGCTGAAATCCTTTAGGCTCAGCTGCCCTTGTGACCATTTCAACCACATTAGCCAACCGTGTTGCCCCAAAGTGACATCATTAAACAGCAGCAGAGTGAGGACTAGAACTTTATGACCATTTTTCAGGAATCCTGTGCTTGTGGATGTCTCTCCTTTGAGGTGACATCAAGGAGAGAACAGTCTACCTCTAAATCATGTCAACTGAACACCTCGATGAATTTACTTGGCCGCAAGCACTGCATTGGGACCATGTATCATTTTCTTTCCTTCCTGCTGATGTTTCTGGACTCCATCCACTTTAGTCTCTAGCAGTCTCGTGCTGTGAAAGCCGTTTCCTAAGCCATGGCTCCCAAACCTGGCTGTGCCTTAGGACCAGGGGAGTTTTTATACACAGATTTCTGGGTCCTGCTGACTTAGGCCACTCATTTGGCTGAGAAGAAGCAAGTAAGTGCTGATAAACCTTCCTCCAGTAGCTATCTGTAGTAATTTTCTCTGAACTCCCCACCAAGAATCTGCCGGGAACACCTCTCTTCACCAGCCCCCTTCCTCCCCTCCTGTCCTGTAGAACTTTAGGTGGGGAGGAGTAAGTTAACAATATTCCATTGTGCTTTTCTCAGGGACTTGACTGTCACCCAGACATCAGCAGTCAAGCCTGAGTATCTCCTGCTCTTTCTGTAATTGTTGCCACACTTTTCTTCTACCACTGCTTTTTTGTCTGGGTCAAGCAGTGGTTTTGCAGGAACGTGGGCTCCTTGTAGACTCTCTCACCTCTCCCCCATTGCCCAGGGAACAGCCTTGCAGTGTATCTTTTATTCTCTCTAGGCAGTGTGGGGAGGCCCTGGGCAAGACCTTCATAAGTTTGGCCAAGTTTCTCTCTGTAATGCTGAAGCTGGTCCTCCCTGTCCCCTGTTGCTAAGTGATCTGGGTAATGTATACACACTCAGTGGGGAGCACAGTTGGTCCTTCACACGAGTATAGGGCTGTATTCCTTCCTATCCTCTCTCACCCTCTGGACAGCTTCTGCTTCCCTGTCTCCTACTAAAGCACTTCAGATTTGGTCTCTCCTCTTTTTTTCAGTTGGTCTCATTAGTTGATCTATCTTCTCCTTGGTACATTTAAACATGTCATGCAAAACACTGACTTCACGGTTGACAGCATTGTCCTTCATTCTTATTCATTCTTCCTGCTTATTTCCTTGGTTTCTGCTCTGAGTTTTTCCTCTTTGGAATGGGCCTCATTTGCCAAGGGCACCTAGGACATATTTATTGGCTCTTTGGAAAGGAAACCAACTGGAAAGCTTAAGCATAATTATCAGTACTTGGGATTTATAGAGAGTTATTTCTTCACAGTATCTCACGTTTCTTTTAATGTGAGGTAATTCTGTTCTTAGACACAATTGTAACCATGATTTAGCCATATTTTTTTCCTCCGAGTTCTTGTTTAAGAGGCAAGTCTTAACAATTCCTTTGTGAGGAATTTGTTTACTGCACAGATGTCCAGGTAGTGGTCCAGGCTGACAGCAGATTCACTGAATTATAGAATCTCAAGTTGGAAGAGATTTAGAAAAGATTTCCAGTCTTTACTATCGATGAAGTCTGGACTGAAAAAGATCACATTGCAGATTTCTAGATCGCTCTGAGAGTTAATTCATTTGGGTTTGGATACTTAGACTGATTCAAATCAGGTATTAGTGATTCTCTAACCTTTAAAGCAGTGGCATCTTTTCTTGACATTGAAATCCCCCATGGAAGGTCCAGATTTGAAATAGATAAAAAAATGAAGCTTCTCTGGTTGCGGGGGAACGGGCTTCGTACCCTGGTGGGCTCTGGGTTAAAGGTTTTTACATTATCTCCTCATCCTTTTATCTGGCATACTGCGCTTCTTTCTGAGATAGAAGGTGGGGGAGGCAAAGTAGAAATCCATTGACTCTGCCCTCTCTCTGTCATCTCTTAAAACTATACTGCGTTGTCCACACCCAGGGCCCTATTCTCCACATCCAAATATGGACAATGCAATGAAACAAGATTAAAGAAATGTTAATATCCTGAGAAATCTCACAGAAGGATCCAAGAGCCTGAATTTTATTTTATTTGCCAGACTGTTACTAAGATAAAACATTGTATTAATGCATTTTAGAAAGATTTTAAAGGACAAAGTATAAAAAAAGAAATTTCAAAGAATTAAGTTCCTGTTGGCTGGAAATACTAACCCCTGCCACTGAGCATTTGAGAAAAATAAGGCATTCCTTTATATTAGAAATTTATATATGAAAACTTTTAAATTATTAGGCAAGGAGGAGTCTTAGGTAAACTCCAAGGCAATGTTGGATGCCAGGTTAGAAGATAGCTGTTTAAAATTTGGGGGCCAGGGAAAGCATTTTATGACATGTTACCCTATTAAAATTTTGTAGGAACTTATCTAATTTCTGGACATACAGAGACAGCCAGGGAGAGGTAGAAGGAAGGTTGGCATTTTGAAACTTTATTGGCAGCCATCTTGAATATTAAAAATGCGGGCAGTTGGCTGAACAGTTTCACTGGGCAGGACTTGGGAATCCAAATGTTATAGAAACAAATCCATTGACCACTTTGTGTTTATAATTTTTTTTCAATGTTTATTTATTTTTTATTTTTGAGAGAAAGACAGAGTGCAAGTGGGGGAGTCACTTTGTGTTTATAGATGCCACGGCTAAAGTTAACCCTGGCTAATAGCCCTGTTAGCAACACCAGAGATCTGTGTTTCCTTGCCCTCCAGATCAGGATGGGTCCCTTGCTGTATCCTTTCATAGGTTCCTTCAAGAGGTTGCAGCACTAATCCTGACTTTATTTAACTAATTATTTATATAATTTAAAATTTTAGGATTTCTTTGGTAAACTTTATTTAATTATGTGGATAATTTTTAATTTTGGATTTTTTAAAGTATATTTGTTTATTTTTGAGACAGAGAGAGGGAGGGAGGGGACAGAAAGAGAGACAGAGGGAGAATCCCAAGCAGGCTCTATACTGTCAACACAAAACCTGATGCAGGGCCTGAACCCATGATCCGTGAGATCATGACATGAGCTCAAACCAAGAGTTGGACACTTAACCAACTGAGCCACCCAGGCACCCCAACTTTAGGGTTTTTTAAATAAAAATTTCTCATTAGCTTATAAACATCTTGTGGGCAGATACAATGTCTTCATGACTGAATTCCTACTACCTAGCACAGTCCTTGCCAATTAAAAAGCATATTGAATGAATGAATGAATGAATGCTGAAACAATCAGATTTTTACATTTTCATTAGTGAAGAGGAGCTATTTTGGGCACTTTGGATATTAGGGAGGAAGTTTAGTGGAGTAATTAAGTATATGCTGCTCTGGGTTGAGTGAGGCTCTGCAACTCCCCGAATCTTAGGAGACTGGGAATTTACTTAACCTTTCTGTGCTTTAATGTCCTTTTCTGTAAAGAGGTGATAATAATAGCACCTACCTTTTAGACTTTTATGATTATGGGGCGCCTGGGTGGCTCAGTCAGTTAAGCGTCCGACTTCGACTTCAGCTCAGGTCATGATCTCACAACTCGTGAGTTCGAGCCCCGCTTCGGACTCCATACTGACAGTTCAGAGCCTGGAGCTTGCTTCAGATTCTGTGTCTACCCGCTGTCTCTGCCCCTCCCCCACTCACACTTGGTCTCAGTCTCTCAAAAATAAATAAACATTAAAATTTTTTTTTAAATAAAGAAGGAATTTTTTTGACTATGAATGAGGGATCTGGCATATAGTGGGTGTTCAACATTTGAGGAGTGGGTTAAGTATGAATGAACCTCCTTTAAAACTAGCTCTTGTCAAACACTGATCTAAAAAAATATAAAAATCTATTATTTTTTTCCTAGATACTGATGTGTGATAATGGATCTATTTTTGTTGTTGAGCCTAAATGACACTGAGTATCTTTGGTGGTTTTGTTTTACCTTCTTTCGTCATTCTGCTTTGAAAAGATTTGGCATCTGTTGGTGTAGCAAATAATTCCTTTGTGGAGTAGGGTGTGTTGCTTCAGGAGGAATGTGGGTATCTGGTAGAGACTACTCTAGGACGAGTGTATGTTTAATTCACACTTAGTGTTAAAATGGTCATGGTTTCCCTTAGCTACAGAGGCAATGCCTTAAATATTTGGAATTTATAGTCAGGAAATTTATAAGCGAGCAAGATTATATATGACTCATTTGTAAGCTTTATATAAAGCATTTGGGGTCATAAGATAAAAGATGTCCTCCAAATTTATGGTTGTTAACATTATAAACAAGTGAGGAGATAAATAAAAAAGGAATAGAGAATAAGAAAACTCAGTATAAAATTAAAACAAAACAAAACAAAACAAAACAAAAGTCAAAAAAAACAGCAACCTGGGCATCACTTGGCATGTGTGAATTGAGCCTTTTCTAAATACAAGGTACTGTGGCTCTATTAGGTTTAATAGTAATTTAAGTGCATTTAATACCATTAACATTTACTATGGATTTACTCTGGGCTACAGGATGTTTTGTGCTAACTATTTTGAAAACAAATTTTTAAAGCTTTTTAAAATTTTTAATTGAAAAACTTTTTAAAGTTTATTTATTTTTACATTTTAAAAAAATCTTTATTTATTTTTGAGAGAGAGAGAGAGAAAGAGAGAGACAGAGCATGAACAGGGGAGGGTCAGAGAGAGAGGGAGACACAGAATCCGAAGCAGGCTCCAGGCTGTCAACACAGAGCCTGACATGGGGCTCTAACTCACGGACCGCCAGATCATGACCTGAGCCGAAGTCAGACGCCCAACTGACTCAGCCACCCAGGCGCCCCTTTTTTAAGTTTATTTATTTATTTTGAGAGAGAGAGCACACAAATGAGGGAGGGGCAGAGACAGAGAGACAGAGAGAGAGAGAATCCCAAGAAGGCTCTGCACTAACAGGAATGCAGGAACTGAACTTGGGAACCTTGAGATCATGACCTGAGTCGAAGTCAGATGCTTAAACAACTGAGCCACCCAGGCGCCCCGTGCTAAGTATTTTTTGTATGTGTTGTGTCAAGATCATCAGAGTTCTATGAGGTAGGTATTATGATGCCCGTTTTATGATTCAGAAACAGGTTTACAGACATCACTTAATTTGTCTGAGATTATAAAGCTAATAAGTTGTGGGGCCAGAATTGGAACCCAGATCTGCCCTGATTCCAGTGCTGTTCTCTTGACTACAGTTAAGCTCTAAATCATACAGTCTCAAACTTTGGGCAATTTGAATTCTTTGTAACACTAGCAGTAGGTTACCTAGGTTGCTGATCAAACCTTGCTCTTTTACCTTAACTAATTTGTTGAGAATTTTAGAAGTTGGCAGCCTGCTTTTGAGCATTCTGGTGGTAAAGAGAAATTCCAAATGAAAATCTCAGGCCCTAGCTCAGAAGTTGTGACTTCTGAGAACGACGATACCAAAATTCGTGCGTGTTGAGGCTTGCTGGGGGAGAACAGCTCTGGCAAGGTTCACTCAGAAATGCATACAAACCTGATGTGCTCTTTTCCATTTGTGCCTAGGATTGTTTTACCCCATTGCAAAAAGCAGAGATCCTGGTTTTCATAGCTGTTTGCAATTTCAGCTCAGGTCTTGTTATAAAGTTTACATTTAAAGCTTTACAGTGGTACCAGGTTCAGGCTAAATTTGAAAGTAGCTGTGGAGGAGGCCACTTTAACATTTCCCCAGGGAAGTGGACTGGAAAATTGCTGGAGAGTGAACTGTAGGGAACAGCCTTGAATTGGTCTCTTGGGTTGGTCATAATTACCTAATGGATTTTCCATCTCTCAAAATTTTAGGAAGGAAAAAAATTCCCTTTAAAAAGTAACAACAAGAAAGTGAAACCTACATGCTCATCCATTTCTCCTTAGAACTGTGAACTTCTGCCCTCCTGACTAGCCTTTGAAGAATGAGTGTGTACAGGGATAGACAAGTCAGGAAGGACAGGTGGAAGAGAAATCAGATTGATATGATTGAAAACTCACGAATACGTAGCCCCATTTCCCCCCTCTGAATCATTGTTGAATGCTAAGATTCAGCTCCTTTCAGGCTTGCTTTGGGTGTAGCTGGAACTGTATTTTAATGAACAATATAACCTAATTATGACTGAGCGTTTTATTTTTCCATGGTCTCTAAAGGTATCGGTTGAGTGACTTAACTGTTTGCATATCAGGGTTTCCTGGTCAAAGGGGCCTATTATGTAATCAGTTTTCACCCAGAGCACTCCCCTCTCTCTACCCCCATCTCGCTTAGAAATTGTATATGGAACCAGGAACAGTGAAGCCAGCCCCCTCCACCTGTCCCGGATATGTCCCAATACCTTTTCTATTTTAGTGTGGTTTTTCTTTTCTATTATTATTCAGACTGCCCCAGGATGACAAAGTATCTCCTCCCTCTTCTGCTTCTCTGACTTTCATTATTATCGGCTCGTGTGTGTATGTCTGTGCTTGGTGCCAGGAATAAATATACTCCTATGGAGGAAGCCAGCCTCTGGGATCCCAGATGCATCCATTGGAATGGTGCATGTGAGTGCTTGCTGTGTGCCTGATGTTTTGTTAAGTCTGAGATGGACCCACAGTGAAACAAACACTGACTCGCTGCTTTCCTGATTGGGGGAAGTAAGTGAGTTAGAGAAGAAATGAAAACACCAGGTATACTATGGTAAGAGCTGTAAGGGATCAAAATGCTATGAAGTTCAGACAAGGGAGATTTCACCCTGGCTTGAAGGGTCTTGGGTGAGATCATTTCAATTAGCTCCGGTCCTGGTTGTGCCAAGAGATGTCCCAGCTGGGCACCACAGCGTGAGCAGAGGCCCAGGACTGGGGAGCACAGAGGTGACTGGCAGGGAGCAGGCATGGTTTCATTCGATTAGACTATTGGTTGCATGGAGGATGGCATGGGGGAGAAAATTGGAGCCAGATTTTGAAGAGTCCTGGATGTCAGAGAGGGAGCCTGGACTTTATTCATTAGACAGTAGAGCTTCACTGAAAGAATGTGAGCATTTTGGCATCATTATGAGAACCATGATCAGTGTAGAGTTATCTGGAGGTAGTGCGGTGTAAACAGTGTATTTGAGGGACATGGGGGTAGAAGGAAACAGACACAGAAGAGGCAGGTGTGTTTTGATGAGGAGTATAAGGAATGGACCTAGATCAGGTGGGATGGAGATGGGGATCAGAGTACCAAGGACATTTGGAGGGAGAGTGAACAGTTGAGCCACTGATGAGGTGTAGGGGAGGAGGATTAGAGTTTGGATGTCAAAGACAACAATGGTGGTGTTAACAGAATTAGGTGAGAAAAGAGGAATGCAGTTGGGGTGTGTGTGTGTGTGTGTGTGTGTGTGTGTGTGTGTGTGTGTGGCGTTGGGCGATGTTGGGCAGGAAAGAACTGTGGCCGTGTGATCTGACTTTCCCTTAGCTGGTGGCATCTTGGGCAAGCAGTGTCACCCTTCCTAGCATTCTCCTGCATCTTTAATTCATATGACTCACTATTCCAAATAGTATCTGTTTGAGAAAAGTAGAGAATGGAATTGTTCAAGTAGTTCTCAGAAAGTAAGAAAAGGGAAGAACAGGAAATACAGTATGGAAATCTTCTGAACTTTCTGCTGCTGCGTAAGATTTAGACTCTTGACATTTAAAGCGGAAAAATACAATTTAAACGAATGACAGAAGGGTCTGTTAATTAGTGAAGAGGAAGTTTTCCCCTTTGACACTGAAGATGGCAATAATTGGGGGTAGCACCTATACTGTCCATATTTATAATCAAGGCTAATTGTTCAGTGGGTAATAAATAGAAGATGGGTTGAAATTTCTAAAGAGACCACACCGATGGCCATGTAGTGAACATTACAAACTATAAAAAGAGAACTATAGGTCGTGTTCCTGTCTTACCTTTACATATGGTAGATGACACAAGAAGTCTACCTTGCAGTGGTGGGATAGGTGTATTTGGTTCTCAGAACTCGGCACTTCAGGAAGAACCAAAATCTTTCTCTACATCTCATAGCTTGCAAATTATCTTACGGTGTCTACATTACTTGAAATTTTGTTGATTTGAAATGAATTGGAAAGGAACCAGACCTATCATTGAAAACTAATGGACTGAGCCTTCCTAAATGCTGGAGGAGACCGGAATGGCCTGCCCAGTCTTTAAAGGAGAAGGTTTTCAGTGTGCTTTCATCTCTTCTTCCTTAGGCTATTTTTCTTTTTTCTTTTCTTTTTGTTCCTTGGGCTATTTTTCGTGTACGGGATGGAGAGCAGAGGATGTGGTCTGGGTGTTTTTAAGGTGGACTTCAGTTTGCCCTCAAGTTTTTCAAGCATAAGACAGTTTTCCTTAACCAGGGATAGGATCTATTACACCCCGAGCTGCTACTATTTTTGAGTCAGGAAAGTGAAGCTGAAGTTGAAGAGGTTTGTACAGCTGTCATGCAGAATTCTAAGCACTCATTTTATAAAACCTGTCAGTGTCACCCGGTTTCTTGGGCAGATGCAGCCTTGGGCTATGGCCTCTTTTCCTGCTACCCCTCTTCCATCAGTTTTGTTTTGTTTCCTGTTAGGAATGTTTCAGATTTAGCTTAGAAGCCGTGTGTGTGTGTGTGTGTGTGTGTGTGTGTGTGTGTGTGTGTATTTTAAACATATTCATTTATGTGCTTGGACTTTGACTCCTATTTGTCTTCCAGGAGTCAAATACCAAAAAACAAAACAAAACAAAACAAAAAAGATCCAGGGCTCTGGAAATTTTGTCCTACAGGGAAAAGGAAGAGCAAAAATCCTTATCAGCTTTCGTATTTGGTTATAAAAGTGGTAAGGCATGAAATTGGAACAGATGGCATAAAAATAGCTAGACTTCTCTCCTTTAGTTGAGTTTTGCTGACAATTAAAGAAAAAAATCTTTGTAAACTCCCACTTGCAATGGTTCTTTTAAGGGCCTTTAAGGCCCTGTGGGTAAATGCATCAGTGTAACACGCTCTTATCCAGGTATGTTACAAGAAGAAGGCCATAAACTCCTTCAGGACCCAAGATCTACACTGGAAAGGATTTTTTATGTATCTGTAATAAACAGATGGTAAAGGTAATGTATCACCTGGTCCCTTATCTGTCCCAAATTTGAGACAGTATAGTTCCCATCTTAGGTTGTACCTGAGGGAGTAGAGGCAATAAATGGCCTATCTTTGATGAGTTAAAGTGGACACTAGAATATCCTTTAACAGAAGAGGAGAGAAGATTTGCGAATTGCAGGCTGAGTGTGCCAGCATATAGGACATCAGATAGACAGCAAAATAACTTAAGTAGTGGGTATCCTATTTGCTTTTTGTCTGCACATATTAAGTAGTATGAATAGCTGGGAAAAATTGTTATATCATTATCTGTGGGTAGTGTGGTGATAGTTTATTATAGGGCCGAGTTACTGAAAGAGAAAGAGCTGTATCATTACTCATATTAAAAAATGCTGTGACAGTGTACTACTTCAGATGAGTGTTGTTTCCATAAATCATTTCAAATCCCCATACTCAGGGGATTTTTGAAAAGATAGTATTTTCAGAGACAAAATTACTTCACTTTCATCATGGGAGGAATTTCAGAATGTAAGGAGGAATTCACCCAAGCAAGAAAGCCATTTAATGAGTTCATATCATTAAATAGGAAAGGTAAGGAGGAATATGTCCTGTTTAAAGATGTCTTTTTTTTTTTAATTTTTTTTTTTTTTTTTACATTTATTTATTTTTGAGAGACAGTGTGAGACAAAGTGAGAGAGGGGGAGAGGCAGAGAGAGGGAGACACAACCTGAAGCAGGCTCTGAGCTGTCAGCACAGAGCCCGACGCAGGGCTCGAACCCACAGACAGTGAGATCATGACCTGAGCCGAAGTCGGACGCTCAACCGACTGAGCCACTCAGGCGCCCCTAAAGATGTCTTAAAGTAACTCTCCCCAACCTGGATCCTCAGACCTCTGAGTAATTGGAATGTGTGACAGACCTGCTTATTTGTAGACTGAAGGCATAAAAACTGGATTCTTCTCTATTTTTTTTTTTAGTTTATTTTTGAGAGAGAGAGAGAAAGCACGAGTTGAGGAGGGGCAGAGAGAGAGGGAAACACAGAACCCGAAGCAGTCTCCAGGCTCTGAGTTGTCAGCACAGAGCCCAACGTGGGGCTTGAACCCAGGAACTGTAAGATCATGACCTGAGCTGAAGTCAGACACTTAACTGACAGAGCCACCCAGGCACCCCAATATTTTGGCTGTTAAAATGACCTCATACCCACAGGGTTGAGAATTGTTCTCTAAGGTGAGGTATTTTAAGAACAAAGCTTTTGTTCGTTCTCACTCTGTTTGTCTTTTAATTTGGCTGTTTTCTTATTTGTGGAATTTACCTCCAAGAATCTTACGACGTGACATTCCAGTCCAGCTGAACATAGCACGGCCAAATTACAGCCACTGATTGGACCCAGTTCAGTGCAACATATAACCTAAGAGCCTTGTAACTTCCAAGTGTTTGTGTTATTCCAACCCCTTGGTGGCTTACACATTAATACTTGATTCCTCAGGATATTTCTTTCTAAAAGTGGAAACGCCACAACTAAGAGTTAAGTGCAATGTACTTTGAATCTCCAAACCATTAGCTCTTTGACCTGCTCATGCTGGCTGGATGCCAAGATATCTTAGCCATTCCTTTTATTAAGGATTCTTCAAATTAATGCCTTCTAATTAATATCCTGTTAAATTTATTTTTTCCTTTCCCCCCTGAATCCCAGGTTTTCTTATTCCTATATTGCTTCTTTTTAATGTATATTGACTTTTTTTTCCTTTGCCTTTTTTAAATTAAAAAAAAAAAAAAACTTTTTAAATGCCTAAGTCTCTGGAAGGCTAAATGGACTCAGGCATTAATTTGCTTCTGTGTAACCGGAAGAAACTTGGACAAAGGCCACCATGTTAGATTAGCTTTTGCTTACCAGAGGCATCTGAAATGATGGAATAGTGATAAGAACCTTCTGAGAAGGAGCATTTAATTGGAAATTCTACTACTGAACAGATTATAAAATAGGAGACCTCTTTAGCTGCCTTCTATAGGTAATAACTGCTCATGGGTGGTTTTAATAGCCTTCAGAATTCCTTGTCTCTCCTTCTCTTGTATTTTTCTGAAAGTAGGCAGTCTAGAAGTAGTTTCAATGGAAGAACAAGTATACACCCACTTTTACCTGAGTTTAGAGACGTCTCTTCACATATCAAGCTCTTTCTATCAGCTGATGAAACCTTAGCTCAGAATTTGGGGAATCAAGCCCTAAATGGTTATGAGATACTTTTAAGGCATTCTTGGTGTGGCCCTTGTCAGAGCTCAGAAAAGGTCATCAGACCCTTTAATGATACATGGAGAATCTCAGGAAATCAAACAAACCTCTTTTTCCATCTAGTGGAATTTTTGCTGGTCCTAAATGAGTAGGGCAGAGCATGATATGTTTGAAATAATTTAAATGTTAAATAATTTAGTGAAATAATTGAAACAAATTTTATTTTTATAATTATTTGGGAATTTAGTACATAACCCTTCTTGAGAAAATTATAGATGATTCCACATGGGACTGTGATAAGACCAGGATTAGAAAACATCCCCATAAAAAGGGTTTGGGTGGTGATATCCGTGTCTCTGAAGCTACAATACCTGGCCAAAAGGCAAATTATGTAAATGCTTCTGAAGGAGGACTGCCAGTTCTGTCCCATAAGCAACAGAATCATAGAGGTATAGAGAAGTAGGGACAGTCACTGTGGTCAGAGTAGCTACTAAAATGCAAGTATTCCTCTTTGAGCCCTTCTACGCCCATAGCAATGTCTTTTATCTTCCTCTTCTTTTCCTTCTTTATTCCTCCTTACTTCGTAGCTGGTTGCTATGCCCCACATTGTCTATTGTAATAAATGGAATATTAGTCACATGCACCTGGGAATCCTTGGTGGCCTTGTTCCCAGTATTCCCAGTGCAGTGCTGAGGGGCTGATCATTGGTGTGGTGGATGGAGCACCTCTGTGTTAACTCTGCCAGGTTTCCTGTGCTCCACCTTTCCCCAGGTTCTGTCCATCATTTTCTTTTTAATTCATTTAACTTGGTCTTTCTCAGGGTTTTGGGGTCATATAAGAGCCTGGAATTTTATATATCTTTATCTATACACATACATACATAGACACACACACTGTGTGTGTGTGTATATATATATATACACACATATATAATTAATTTGTTGAAAAATATTTCATATCACCAATACTGTGGTAGTAGTAACCATATCACTGCATATAAAGCTTTTAAACTGTTTAGCCTTCCTCTAAAATTTCCTTCCTCATGTCTGCACAAGATATGAAGTTTGGATCTGCTAAGTCAAATTCCATTTATTCTAAAATGTTGTGTGATAAGAGTGGTTGGTATTTGAATATAAGTCTATACACATGTTATAATTTTAATTTTTAATTCTAAATGCTTGAAAGTGAACAAATCATGAAACATTTCCCCAATGTGTCACCTATTAGTATTGATCATTTCCTACTTTGTATTGCTTTTAATCTTCTCTCTCTCTCTCTCTCTCTCTCTTTTTTTTTTCACCTTGACTTAACTTTTCTAGTGACATTTCTCAAGCTCCCAAGAGCAGGGGTCTGCGTTTGATATTAGCTTTTAGAATGAAAGGAAGCTGACATATACTGACTGAACAGCCACTGTCTTCTGGGCATTGTGCTAGGAGGCAGTGTTCAGGGAAGTGCTGCAAGGCTGGTATCATTACCTCCATTTTACAGATAGAGAAGCTGACCAGCAGAGTAATTAAGTACCAGAGACACATAGTTGTGTTTGAGCTACTGACCAGTCACTGCCAAGCCCACAGTCTCATTTTACCATTATGCCACTTTATCTTGTGTGTTCTAGGTGTCATTTTGTTGACTTTAGCTAATTTAATTATACAAATGATAAGTAATAGAAACTTAGGTGTCATTTAATTATACAAATGATAAGTAATAGAAACCAGGGTACTTTGACATTTACCCCTGTCTCATGACAAGCCGAGGGACATTATATTAATGCAGATATTTACTTTAGATTTGAATGTGGAACAACTTGAGACTTATATTTTGAGCCTTGTTTTCTTTTTTAAAATTGAAGGGTAATTGACATAGAGTATTATGTTAGTTTCAGGTGGGAAACATAGTGGTTTGACATTTACATATGTTATGAAATGACCACTATAATTTTAGTTACTATTTGTCACTATACAAAGTTAGTACAGTGTTATTTGCCCATATTCCCTGTGCTGTGCATTACATCCATGACTTACTCATTTTATAACTGGAAGTTTACACCTCTTGATCCGCTTCACCCTTTCACCTACCCCCCAATACCTCTCTTCTCTGGCAACTACCAGTCTGTTCTCTGTATCTGTGAGTCTGGTTTTGTTTTGCTGGTTTCTTTTGTTTTTTTTAGATTCTACAAAGAAGTGAAATCACATAGTATTTGCATTTCTCTGTCTGATTTATTTTACTTACCCTCAAGGTCCATCCACGGTGTCGCAAATAGCAAGATTTCATTCTTTTTTATGGCTGACCAATATTCCATTGCATATATATGCCGCATCCTTATCCAGTCATCTCTTGATGGATACTTAAGTTATTTCCATGTCTTGGGTATTGTATATAATGCTGCAGTGTATGTAAGGATGCATATGTATCTTTTTGCATTAGTGTTTTGTTTTCTTGGGGAGAAAAAAATATCCATAAGTGGAATTTCTGGATTGTATGTGGTTCTGTTTAAGATTTTGAGGAATCGCCATGCTGTTTCACATAATGCTGCACCACTCACTTTACATTCCCACCGAGAGCGCATGAGAGTTTTCTTTTCTCCATGTTCTCGCCAACAGTTATTTCCAAACCTTGTTTTCTTTTTGTACGTGTTCCAGGAATTCCACATATGAATACAACATGAAATATGGTTATTTATAGCATAAGTAAAATGTGTATTGAAATGGTTAAATTGTAGAAACCAATCTTGGGTTGTTTTAAGGACGTTAAAGTGCTTTCTGCCCCTTGCCCTATAGAACAAATTGTACCTTTAGAAGGAGCTTAACCAGTAATTCAGCAGACCCTATCACATACCATACACTTACTGTGGGTGAATCCAGGTTGCTATGACAATGGAAATATTTTTCATTTTCTTTTTTTCAGAATATAAACACATGAAACTTGAATATTGCTTAAGTTTGCAATTTTATATTTATCTTTTCTGACTTCGTGTGACAAAGACAAAGAAATGAGGAAGACACAAGCCATTCATCTTCAGAGTTATGGAATTGTCTCTCCCTCCCACTCCCAGCTCCTAGTGGAGGTCCTGGCACTAAATGTGGCTGTCACTAGGCTATGCTGACATCTTAAGGGCAGTTATGGAGAGAGATCAGATGTCTTTCCTTACTGTTATTATTCAGAGATTAACGTGTGTTTATTTCAACTTGGATTTGAAACCCCACTCTCCTTGAGTAAAGAGGGTTCAGAGTCAGAGATGTTCCATGACCCTTTTAGATTGTCGGGACTTAATTCTGTGAGTATTCTGTGGAGAAGAAAAAGTAGAAGACAGGAGAAACAAAACAATTGCTAAGCCGAGAGTCTAGAAATTACCACTGGCTCCCTGGAGGTTTTGGTCTTGGGATCCCTTCTTGGGGACCCACAATGCTACTGAAGATGACCACTCAGGAGTCAGAGAACTATAGATGGCTCAGCATGTTTTGGGGTGTCCAGGAGCTGAAACCCCATATTTACTTAAAAGATAGAAAACTTAGTGCCTTCTCCTTCACTAGGCTAACAACAAAAACTGTTGGAGATTTTAAAAAGAAACAACTCTGCCTTGTGCTTTCATGCATCCTCTCCCTCCAGTACACCCTCTCTTCTTTTCCTCCTTCCTTCTCCACCCTCCTGTTTTAACTGAGAGCCAGGCACTGTACTGGGCACCACAGATACAATGGTGAATGGGGTTGGCCTTTTTCTCTGTCTTCATAGGGCCCCAGTCTCATGGGGAAGACACATGAGTAAACAGGAGGTTACAACCTGAGACCGAGATTTGTTGGAGAGGGCAAGGGGTGCACCACCTCTGGGGAACACCTATGGTCCTGAGAAGACTTCCCAAGGGATGGCTAAGGTCTTGGGAAAGGGCAGGAGGCTCCAGCGTCTCTTCCCTCCTTCTTTCCCCTTTCCCTCCATCAATTCTCCCTGTTTGGGGGCATTAACTTTAGCAGTTGTCCCAGCTGAAATTATGGCTTTAATAACTACTTTTTATTATTAAACATAAGACATGGTTTGTAATATTCTCCTCCAAATCTTTAACTTGGAAGGAGATTTATCTCCGGTTCTAAACGTCTCTTTTAAGGAAATACTGACTAGTTTTTCATTAAGAGAAAGGGGTAATAAATAAGGTACATTTCTTTTCAAAATTTATCAAAGTAGCTCCCTGAGCAATTCATGCTGTTTATTTCATTCTCTAGTTTGGGAATCTGGCCTCATAATGAAAAATTATGTCCAAATATCCATGAAACTGTATTTTCTCTTTAGTATGGGCAGCAGCTAAAGAAGTGTCTTCAGAACCAAAATGCTATTTATTCCCTGTTTGACACGTACAAATCCTCCTTGTTAAAATGTCATTAGGGAGGCATATGGAGCTGTATGGTCTTGGTTGATAGGTATTTTTCAGCTTTTATCACTGTCTCTGTCAGAAAATTAAGTGCAATCGAGGGTGCTTTCATTTCTTTTTAACTCTAGTGGGTATATTTTGTATTAGGGAATATAGTACAACTTTTTGCCGTGGAGAAATGCATGTCCCTTTCCACTCCAACAACTTCAGCTCTCTGGTGGTTGTGGCTGAAAAAGCCTCTTTTGCCCGCCCTCTGGTTGAAAGCAAGAATTGTCTCAAAGACTCACCTCATTTCTGTTGTACAGAGATACTGTATCTTCTATTAGTCGGGTGGTTATTTCCAAGAAGGTTTATGGAAACCCCATTTGAAAATTTGGGGATGCTTTTTGGGTGCCTCTTCCTGATTTCACCCTGATGATTTTCATTCTCTGTGATTCATGCTCATAATTCTCTGTTAATGCTGGCACCCACAGAGCTGTATGCCAATGGCAAATGGCCCATCAGCACGGTCTGTGTGCCGCCCTATGCTGATATAAAGCTGCTGGGAGGACCTTGGACCTTGCCAGTGCCCCAATCTGGTGTGGAAGGGCATGGAAAGGCTGCCTGCCTGACAATGCCATACCTGTCACCCGCCACTGCTCCCTGAATTCCCACCGTGCTGATTCTTTATACGACTCATTTATTGAAAACATCTACTGGAGAGGAGATCTACTTGGCACCTGTGAGTTTATCATAATATTTGTTACTCAAGAAGGAAGAACTGGGACAGAAAACAAATCCTATTTTATTTATTTATTTTTTGTATGTGCCTACACTTCTCAAAGATGAAAATGGTGTAGAGGTTGCTCATTGTAGGGACATTCCTTCAGGTGTGTAAAAAATTTCTAATCACATACCAGAAATCTAAATAGTTAATTAGTTCTAATGAGTTAACCTTAAGTATAAAAAAGAAATGGTAGGTTTCTTTGGACTGGGGACCGGGGAGAGAACACAGAGCTGGAGGTCTCCTTAGCAGCTCAGAACGTGCACAGAGTTTGGGGAGGGTCCTTGGGCTGAGAGTGGCAGCTTGGGAGCCATCATCACTTTGAGGAATGAACAGCCAAAGGGTTTGAATGTAGGGAAGAAAGCAGTGATGGTGATGGGGAGGGAAATGATCCCAAAGAAATAGATGTACCAGTTAGCCCTCTCACTTGCTGCCCATTTCTTATATCTTCTGATTAAGTGGCTAAAACATAGTTTTACCTAGAACTATATTAAAAGAAAGTAAAAAAGTCATGTACAATTCTGACACTTCTCAACAGAAGCCATTGGTTAACATTACTTATTTGGAGATATTCCTTTTTTAGGCTAGCATCCTGAAATTCTTAAGGAATCCGAGTCTGTGAAAATCCTTTTTGGGACTGCACAAGTGTATGTGCCTTGCAGAATGACACATATGGGCATTTCTTTGTTAGGCTCTGGGGAGCTAGGTCTTCAGATGTTGTGCAGTTGCTTAGATGACTGAAAATTGTGGTCCTTCCCCCTTCCGTGTACATTACCACCGGTATAGGCTTTTAGAGTATAAAGAGAATTTAGTTGTCTGCCCTAAATCCCTCATTTCAAAAAAAAAAAAAAAAAAAAAAAAAAAAAGAATCAGTTCAGAGAAAGAAAGGGACCAGGAAGAAACCCTGGTAATAAGCTCTGTTCAGGTCATTAATTTACTTAATCCTAGCCCTGAGGGATACCTGGTATCCCCATTTCACATGTGGGGACACATATTCACAGAGTTAAGGAGCTTGCCTGGGGAGATGTGGAACTAGGCAGAGCAGTGTTTAAGTTTAGATCTTCCTTGGGGTGCCTGGGTGGCTCAGTCAGTTAAGCAGCCAACTGTGGCTCAGGTCATGATCTCATGGTTCCTGGGTTCGAGCCCTGTGTCAAGCTCTGTGCTGACAGCTCGGAGTCTGGAGCCTGCTTCAGATTCTGTGTCTCCCTCTCTCTCTGCCCCTCCCCCACATGCACTGTTTCTTTCTCAAAAACAAGTAAACATTAAAAAAAAAATTCAATTTAGATCTGCCTAGTGCTAATGTTCCTGCTCTTTCCACTACCAAAATTAAGGCCATTCTGCTAATTAGTGATCAAGAGAATGGACTGGAACCCAGGCATCTTAACCCCCTAAGCAGTGATCTTTTCAATACTTTGTAATACTTACTTGTAATACTTGGAAGAGTTTGAACATACATGCCAATTGTCAAAGAGATTCGTATGGAATTCCTTTTCTTAATTTTATAAAAAACAAAAAATAATTTCCTTGAGACTGTTAATTCCACAATTCCCTCTCCTCTTTTTAAAAAAGTTTGGTTCTTTGCATAGAAGCTAATTGAACTTTCAGACGCATCAGGAACTCAATTTTAATCTCTGGTCACTCTTCAGTGTATATTTCTTTTCCGTTCAGATGGTAAGTATGCAATTGTGGTTACCCTGATTAATGTTTTACATATTTCCCCAGGCATTCATAGAGAATTGACTAAAATATAAGTTACCCTTGGCTTCAGAAACTTCTGGCATTTAGAAGCATGCACAAACTATACCCCTTGGTGAACAGTGTTCCAACTTACAATTTTCTTCCTTTTAAGGAAGAGTTGGGGGGCGGAGAAAGAGAAGACATTTTCAGGGGAGATTTTGGTTACAATAAAGAGAGACTGTGGTTTAAAACCATTACTTTTTTTCCACCTCAGCCTTTTACTCTGTGTGGGAAAAATAAAAACTGGTTGTGTTCAGGTGTTTTTAACATGACGAGCTGGAAGGGGAAGCAGAATCAGCTCTTTTCTCCTCTTCATCTCACAGCAAAAATATCACCATATCTTAAATTGCCTTGGGTCAGAACACTGTTTGTTGAATTATTCAACAGTTGGAACTGGTAGAATTAGAAGATTCATTAGACTGAAGGTCAGAAGTTAAGTTAAAAACATTTCCTTATCGTTATGATATGACTCGCAATGTTGACAGATTCCAGAAGGGCCGCGGGAGCTGAGAGATGTGTGGTCTTAATGAGCAGGAAATACTCTCTTGCCTGGCCAGTTAGCCCCCATCCATGAGAAGGTGCCCTGAATTCAAATCATTTCAGTCTGTGTTCGGATCTGCAGTCAAGTGTGTGCTGGGTGAGGTTCCTCCTGGTTCTTTTCATGGAACATTAGTTAAGAGTGAAAATATCCCATTGATTTATTTTCATTTTCTTGATTTTATCCACATCCCATGAAAACATGAATCTGGGTCATATAATTTGGACAAACAGAGCTTGTTGCTGTTCAGTTAATCTTCAGGTTATTTTTCAGAAGAGCCTATGGCTTGAAGTCATCAGATGGGAATTAGATTGAGTGGGATTTATCCTTAGAAGTGATGGCAGGGTCGCCTGGGTGGCTCAGTTGGTTAAGTGTCTGACTCTTGATTTCGACTCAGGTCACGATCACACAGTTTGTGGGATTGAGCCATGTGTCAGGCTCTGTGCTCATAGCACAGAGCCTGCTTGAGATTCTCTCTTTCCCTCTCTCTCTGCCCTTCTTGTGTGCTCTCTCTCTCTCTCTCTCAAAATAAATAAACTTAAAAAAAAAAGTTCTGGCAAAAGAAAGGATATCAGTTCTGTGCACGTGCAGAGTACCAGGAGCTCTTGGGTAATGAAATATTTACCTACCTTCTTCCTCATTCATGTGTATGTAGTCGGTACTTAGTGTTGAGTATCCTCATATGGGCAATGGAGAAGATGATTTTCAGAAAAGAACACATGCACTCTGCTCTCTTGACTTGTCTATCCATGGTACCCCACTTTCCCTTCCCATTTGGCAGCCCACCAGGGAGGTTGGGCTTTGGGGGGCATTCTACCCCACAGCCTCTAGTGCCACCTGAGTATTCACTTCTTGCGGTTTGTTGACATCACTTCTTTTTAACATGTTAAATTATTAGTTTGAACGCTTCAGAAATAATTGATGGTGAAGCCATCTGAGGAGCAAGATGTTCACTTACCACTTTGGCTGTGGCCACTTTTTTCTCCATTAAGACTCTTTTTCCACAGATGATTGATGACATCTTGTTGATTCTAAGCTGCCAGAGGGGGTGAGATTTCTCGGCAGCATTTGGTATAGATGACCGCTTCCTTCATCTTAAAACACTTTGATTTCCGGTCTTCACTTACTTTATCCTCCCCTGGTTTTTCTCCCACCTTACTGGCCATTCTGAGAAGGCCTTTATTGAGTTCTTTTTTGACCCTCCTCCCCATCTGTAAATATTGAGAGTATCTCAGGACTTGAACTTGGATCTTGTTCTCTTTTTATCTACATTCTTTTTCTTTACCCTTAGTGACATCATTTATTCCACTGGTTTTAATACCATCTATAGGTTAATTACTCTTAAGTTTATATATCAAATTGACCTCCCATTTGGATGTCTAAGGGGTATCATCTACATACATGTCTACAGAGAACTAATGTTCTCTCCGTCACCGTCCTGAAACCTGCTTTCACCCGTCTTTCCAATCTCCATAAATGGTACCGCTATCCATGCAGTTGTTCAGGCTAAAACCCTAGGAGTCATCCTTGGTTTCTCTCATTTCCTTATTTCCCATATCTAACCCATTAGCAAGTCCTGTAAGTTTTACTTTCAAAATATATCCCAAACCTAACCACTTCTCACTGTCTCTGTTGTAACAACCCTTGTTCAAGCCATCTGTATCTCTCTCCTAGACTATTGCAGTGGCTCCAGTCCAGATGTGCACCACCTGCCTCCAGTCTTGCACTTTTGTAGCCCATCTTCCACCCCGAGCCAGAATGCCTATCAGGCCGCATCACTATCTTGCTTAAAGCGTTTCGGTGGCTTCCTGTTGCTATCAGCCTAAGATTTAAATTGTTACCATAGCCATGAGGTCTCACATGACCCGGTTCCTGTGTGTCTCTCTGATTTCATTTCTCTCCACTGTCCTACTGGTTATTGTGACACACTGGTCTTCTCTCTGTACCTTAAACCTCTGGAATGGCCTGCCCCCTGACCTTTGGCTCTGTTGCTTCTGCTTCCTTTTCCTTAGCATGATCCTATTCCATTTTCTTCATATACATTTCAGTACTTTAAGTGATCATGTTTATGCACTCTACCTTCAGTCTTCCATCACAAGAACTTCCTGTCCTTGGGGGCAGGGAATCTGTCTGTTGGATTCACTGCTGTACTCTTAGTGTCTGCAACAGTGCCTGGAAAATAGTTGCTGCTCAATAAACAGTGGCTGACTATATTTGCCTCTGTAAATTCTGGAACTCTTTTGACTTATCCTTTAAAGAGAGAGGTAACGATTCCTTTGATATGCTGGACTGAGTGAATTGGATTTGCCCCATTCATCTGAATAAACTATCTTGCCAGATCCCATTAATCTTTTCAATGTGAGTTGGCTCTTTCTGTCTTCCTCTAGGTACCCATTTTGGAAGCAGATTTACTTTGATGTTGCAAAACTATTGTCCCATTTTTAACCCTTGAGTGACAACTCTTGGAAGAAGTGTATACTGATTCCTTGCACTTCTTTCTTGGATTGGGAGTGGTTTGTCATGAGGCTGTGTTTTTTTGTTTGTTTTTGTTTTTGTTTTTGTTTTTTGTTTTTTCTTTTTTCACTATATGGCTGTATGAGAATTAAGAACAGCTCTCCCAAGCAATAATTGGTCTCCACCTTACTTCTGCAGGGTTACAGAAGGAAAAATCCGTGGCTTATTCATCAAAGAGAGCCCTCTTTTGATGTTTTTCTAAATTCCTGCCCGTGTCAGATGTGTAGGTAATGATGGGAAGGAATAGCGAAGCCACTGAAATGGCATTAGAGGAGAAATTGGTGGGGCGATTAGTGTTGTACATTGTGCCCTGCGAAGTTTATGCTCCCATAGAAATGAGAGTCTCACCTGGTTGCAGATCACCAGGCAGTGTAGAAATCAAGTAGGTAAGTCTGTGCCAACTTTCTGGTTAAGGATTCTCTGTTCCAGCATAAACTTCGCATTCCCATGGCATGATTAAACTACTTTCCAAGTCCCTAATACGTGTGAGACATTTTGTGAGTTATTGAGTAGTGGTGGAAACAGTGACTGGGAAGATGAATGAGATGTGGATCATGTGCTCAGGGAGCTCTTAATAAATATGAAGATAGCTAGCATAAAAATCAGAATACAGTTTGGGCCAGAAGAAGAAGAAAGAAATGCAGTGGCCACAGTGCAGCGGGTTTTTAAGGTGTGTGTGTGTGTGTGTGTGTGTGTGTGTGATCACATGTAGGTTGGAGGGGGATGGGAGAGAATGAAGAAGGAGAGCTGCATGGAAGACGGGTTATTAGAAAAGCACATGTCATATGGGGTTGGATAACCCAGGGAAAATGTGCTCCAGATGACTGAAATGTTAAAGGAAGGGTAATCCCCAGGCCTCCTTCACTTCTGTTCTTGTCCATGACCTTGGACAACCTTGTTAAGGAAAGGATCGCCAAGGAAGCCTGCTTAGACTTTTTGTAGAAGTAAGGTCTGTTGAGCCGAATGAGATATTCATCTGCAAACCTGCTGTCCGACTGCCAGATGGAGATCTGACCCTGTATCTTGTCCAGTGTTGTGTTTATCCCAGGGAAATTGGAGGAAGCCCACCCCGTGGGACCTGGGGGGCTGGTTTCCTGTACATCAGATTTTCACATCTCACTTTCTATCAACATGCCATCGCTTGGATCCCCCTGTACCACAATTATCTCGTACCTATTTTTTAATGTTAATTTATTTTTGAGAGAGAGAGACAGAGAGAGGGAGGGGGAAGAGAGAGGGAGACAGGATCCAAAGTGGGCTCTGGGCTGATAGCAGAGAACCCGATGTGGGGCCTGAACTCACAAATTGTGAGCTCATCACCTGAGCTGAAGTCACACGCTCACCTGAGTGAGCCATCTAGGTGCCCCATCATACATATTTTTTAAATTGATCCTCTGTTTTACTTAAACAAATCAATTCCCATCCCAAACAGTAGTATCTGTGAAATCACAAGTCTGATGTCTAGTGTTATGTTTTCCCAAATTATATACTACCTCTATTTACCTCATGTATTTTATGCTGTTACATTATACTAACGTGTTGTGTTTGTTTATAGAGAACTTGTGTCTTCTGCCTTTTGAAACCATTTCAGTTTTTGGGGAAAAATAAAATTACTTCTTCAACATCTTTGTAGCAATCCTATTAAGACCTTCTCCTTCATCTCCCTCCCAGCTCATCCCCCGCCCCAGCTTCCAGATTCTGTAACATTCTGAGCCTGCAGGGATTGTAGAGGACATAATAAAAAAAGATCTTGGGTATTTTAGGATTTGAAGTGCAATGAAAGGAAATTACCGACACACTGAATCGCCATTTAATGGGAGATGGTGATATCGATCTGGTAATGTTTCTTGCGGTCGTAGTTGTAATAACTGTATAATATCGTACACTTTATCAAAATAATTTAAAAGCCGGCAAATGAAGTTGTTATGGAGCCTCTGTGTAAAATGAAATGCAAGTCAGAGGGTCTAGAAGTTGGTGCAGGAGGAAGAACAGAAAGGCCTAGAGGACAAAATTAGGAGAAGACTAAAGCTCTATAGCCAGATTATATTTCTGAGGATTCAGTAAATGCTTACATGGGGCTTGGAGTCAAGGACCCTGTTATTCTACAGAGGGCAAAAAACAATGCCTTCATCCCCTCATTTGTTTTAACCATTATTATTCTTTTGAGCTGACGGAAGTTAGCATACAAAGTTGCTTGATTTGTAGGATATGATTATGTTTATTAGAACATTTCTGGTATAATAAACTGACTTTATGAGGGGTCTGCTATCAGCAGGTTGCAAGTTAGTGCGTAGCTCGACACATTGGTTTTTATAGCCCATAATGAAATGTCTGCTGTTATCAAAATTTTAATGAAAATTATGATGGTATTTCTCAGCTTCCTTATTAAAAAATCAGGTCTCAGTATTTCTAAAATTTTCATTATTACTTTAATCAGTTTGTACTCCCATTATCTTTCTTGGGCACTAAAATTCTTGAAATTTCAAATCTCTTTTAATATCCTTTCTTCACATGCATAATCTAGATCATGATTATAGATAGAGAAATGGTTGGGCATAATTAAAATTTGTCTTTCTTTTTTTGGAAAATTAGCATAAGTTGGAGAAAACACTCTCCCTGTGTTCCTTTACTCGCACATGACTGCCCTGCCACCCTTCACTTTGTTACTGACACCAGATGTGTGGGTTTTCTGCACACCAAGCAATTCTGACACCAGTTGGGTGGCCTCCAATTCAATTCCTGTAGGTTAAGGGCTCAGTCCCACAAGACAGCCCCCGCTTGCCAATTACAAGTCTCGGATTGTCACCTGTCACCTTGGGTTCAATAATTTGTTAGAATGACTCAAAGAACACAGGGAAATATTTACTTATGTTTGTTTACGGGTTTATTCTATCATAAAGGATACAGATGAACATCCAGATGGGAGAGATGCATGGGCAGGTATGTGGGAAGGGATGTGGAGCTTCCTTGCCCTCTCTGGGTATGCCACCTTCTCAGCACCTCCACATGTTCACCAAGCTGGGGGCTCTCTGCACCCCATACTTGCGAGGGGGGGTGGTTTATGGAGGCTTAATAACGTAATCAGTTATTAACTCAGTTTCTAATCCTTCTCTCCTTCCTTGAGTGTGGGAAAGGGGGTTGTGAATTGCAAGCTTCTAATCACGGCTTGGTTTTTCTGGTGACCAGCCAGAAGCTATCCAGGAACCCACCAAGATTTGCCTCATTAGAACAAAAAACACCCCATCACCTAGGAAATTATAAGGGATTTAGGGATTCTGTGTCAGGAACTGGGGCCAAAGACCAGATATTAGAACAAAAGATATTCTTAGTGCTCTTATCACTTAGGAAAATTACAAGGGTTTTAGGGGCTCTGTGCTAGGGACCAGCGACAGAGACCAATATATATATTTTCTATTATTTCACAAAGCAGCTACTCTTGTTATTACTGTAACAATACTGCACAATCTTGATTTGGGACACCTAAGTGGCTCAGTCTGTTGAGCTCCCAACTCCTGATTTCAGCTCAGGTCATAATCCCAGGGTTGTGGGATTGAGCCCAGTGTCAGGCTCCACGCTCAGTGTAGAGCCTGCCTAAGATTCTCTCTCTCTCCCTCTGTCCCTCTCCCTGGCTCACGCTCTCTCTCTCTCTCTCTCTCTCTCTCAAAGCAAAGCAAAACAAAACAAAAAACCCTTGACAAAACCCTTGATTTGGTTTCCAATTAAAATTTTCTGATAATTTGGAGGTTCACTAATGTTTGATTTTGAATTATTGATACAAAGGGGGGGCGGGATTTGTCAGAATTGCTTGGTGTGCAGAAAACCCACTTCAAGTTTGTCCACTTCAGGTTTGCTTTCAAATCTTAGCTTTTGTGAATGTGATACATTTGTTACAAAGTATTCTTAAATAATTAAGCTATCGAGGATTTATTCTTCTAGAAAACATTTTGGCCAAAAGTGGACATACATTTTTAAATTTTAAAAAACATTTTACACTTAGTGGAAAGCTTTATGTTATTTCATTAGATCTCTGTGCTTTTTTTTCCCCCAGTTTAGGGACAGAGCTATGTAGTATATTGATCTTAATATTACCTTACCAGTCTAATTTTACTCATGTTTTTAAACCCAGAGGAAAACAGAATGCTGAGTTCTTGACCTTTCCTGTGACTCTGTCAGTACCCACATTTTTCTAGCCTTTCTTATACATTTATTTTGCTGTGCTATTTGCTTTTATGAATGTTTAATAGAGCTTTTCACAGCTGTTGGAAGCCCTTACCTCGATATGAAAGAACAGCGACTTTGTAATTGGGATTGTTAGGAGACATTTTTCCAACAGGGGCCCATTTGCACACGAACGTGATGGTTACTTGCATATTTTAGTGTGTATGTCAAGTATTTAATGCAATATACATAAAGACAGCAACAATAACAGGAAATTGTGCTGCAGTATGGGCCATGATTTCTTTAAAAAAAAAATTATTTTGAGACACAGAGAGAAAACGAGCAGGGGAGGGGCAGAGAGGGAATCCATCCTAAGCAGGCTCCACACCATTAGTGCAGAGCCCGACGCGAGGCTCAGTCCCACAAACTGTGAGATCATGACCTGAGCTGAAATCAAGATTCAGACACTTAACTGACCGAGCCACACAGGCGCCCCAGATGGGCCATGATTTCTAAGCCCTTGCTGCTCCAGTCTTCCTTCCGGGTGCCACCCTGCAAACAAGAGCCTCTCCACTCTCCATCTGTCCATGCGGCGTGCTGTAATCCGGTACCAGACCCTCTTTCCTTGTCTCATACTGCACTGGGGCCATCACCCTCCCCAAGATTTACCTTCTTTCTTTCTCCCTAGCAATCCTTCCAAGTAACTTTTCAGTTTCAGCCACTTTCAATATTTAACTTTCTCACCATATCAAATTCAAACTTTTGTGTATGGATTTCAAATGATGCCATAATGCTCAATCTCCTTTTCAACCTTTTTTTTTTTTTTTTTTTTTTTTCTAAATACCTACAAGCCTCCCTGTTCATCTCTGGTTCCACTGATTGGCAAACACGCTATGCTTCTTCTTTCCATGCCATTTAGTTATGACTCCCTTTCCCCAGCTTTTCCAGAGTGTGTTTCTTTATTGTTCTTCATTTCATCAAAACCTGTGTATTTTCCAAAGTCTGACTTGATTCCTCTCTTCATCATGTATCCTAAATCACTGCTTTTCCTCACTTTGGAAGACAGCATGTCTGTGCCACCAATTTAACATTTATCTACTAATTGATTACTTTTCGGGAGTACACATGCTGTGTAAAATAACTAATACCTCTGAATGTTCATTTTGATGATAATGATTCTTAAAATTGAGACTTAAGTACATTTATGCTTATGAATCACAGCCTTTTATAAAGTTTCCTAATTCCACTTTTCCAGTAACCTTCCTAACTTGTAAAATGAAGGAGTTGGATTGGGTGCCTCATCTTTAGAATATTTTCATAATTAAAATTTGAACCAAAACGGGGCACCTGGGTGGCTCAGTCGGTTGGGCCTCCAACTTCGGCTCAGGTCATGATCTCATGTCTCATGGGTTCAAGCCCTGCATCAGGCTCTGTGCTGACAGCTCAGAGCCTGGAGTCTGCTTTGAATTCTGTGCCTCCCTCTCTCTCTCTCTGCCTCTCCTGCTTGCACTTTGCCTCTCTCTCTCTCAAAAATAAATAAACATTAAAATGTAAAAAAATGAATCAAATTTAAGAGTGCATTGTTTGTCATATGTTTATGATATCATATGTATAATAATACCTATAAAATAGCAGTATTTTCAAAAAGAACCCATATGTTATTAAATCAAGTTTTAAATGCTAAAAGAAGGCTACTTTGCTGTCATACTTCTTCTGCTAAATTGTAGTTCTCCGTGCTCAAATCTGCAGGGGCAGTAGTCCTGAGCAAAAATGTTTTCTTTAGCGCAATCTGTTCAACAAAACAATATCTGAAAACCTAATCATTTTTATTTCTATTAACATTCTCATAGTCTGCCAATACATTTTTATCAAAGTAGTCACAAAATTGTAATACCATAGAAAGAGCTGAAAGTGACTTTGAATATCAGTTTTAACCAGAATTTTGACATATTCAAGACCCTAAGTAAGCATTTTGCTTTGGTCTGTGTGGTATAGCAGATTATTGCTGAAAATATTCACTCCCTTCCCTCATCTCCACAGTAGTGTATTTTCTCATTTTGGGATCTTGGAATTGGCCATTTGACTTGCTTTGACCTCAAGGTTGGTGAAGTTGGCTACCTGTCCTTGAGGACTGGTATGGTCATGTGACTCCCTTTGACCAGTGGGACATTAGCATTCATGACACAAGAAAGGGCTTGGATGCTGTCTTATGCTTTGCCGTGGCCATGAGCAGAACTTCCCCTTGGATAGCTAATTCCTCTTGGTGCTTGGATGCCTGAATATGTATGCGTAGAGCAGACACAGCCCAATCTACAATGAGGAATCAAGCTTAGTTGACCCACAGCTTAAACCAGAGGTGCTCACCTGCGTCGATCAGAGCTGACTTGGGGACTCATGAGCACGAGAATAAGATGCTTATTAAATGTCACTGGATTTGGTTGGTTTGTTATGTAGCATTATTGCAGCCATAATTAATATAGTCTTATAGGACAACCATATTTGTTATTAAATAATTTCTATTTGTGACAGAAACTTTCTTAACTAACCCACTGAAATTCCTTTCTGGGTTCATAGACACTCCCTTCCCAATATGAAATATTCAGACTGGTGCCCGTGACTCACTGATTGCCTGCAGCTGGTAGCTTACTCTTTGGTGTGCCCACCAGCTGTTAGGTGCTTGTAAGAATAGGTTTTAATTGTGCTCAAACTGGCTGATACCATTTGGACTTAAATGTTTTAATTAAATATAATGTAAATTAGTGTACTGCATCTTCATAAAGATAGTTGTTTCTGGGAAACTAAGTGAAATGCTGGGAAAAAGATAGTTTCCAAAATATTTCTGTCAAATTAGACAGGTGAGATAACTGTATGAGAAGGGAAAAGACTGTAACATTTAGAAGTTGCTGTATAAGTTCAATTTACATTAAAGAATGGCTATGGGGTGTCTGGGTGGCTGAGTTGTCTGAACATCTGACTTTTGATTTCAGCTCGGATTATGATCTCACGATTGGTAAGATTGAGCCCCATGTTGGGCTTTGTGCCTGCTTCGGATTCTGTCTCCCTCTCTCTCTGCTCCTCCCCAACTCTCTCTCTCAAAATAAATAAAGAAGCTTAATAAAAAGAAAAAAAGAGAAAAAAAAGAATGCCTAACTGGGAATCATAAGGAATGACCTATGTGTGTCATTTAACAGCTGAAACAGGTCTTGGTTCTTGTCAAATGATTGGTGAATAGAGATATTTATGTATTTTATGTTAGAATTGTATGTTAAAGACATTATTTTTTACTTTAATCACCTTTTTGGATTAATTGACCAACTATTGGATTAGAGAGCACCTTTGGGATATTCCCTTAGAGTTTCTTCCATGTGAAAAAAGGTTGGTACATTCATGAAATGTTTTGACTATATTCCTCATGTTTGTGCTTCACTGTTGTCCTGGTAGGTCTTACAGGTCAACATATATTAGGATGTTCTGCACATTTAGAATTTGCTGATTCTCTTTGGATTTCTCATATTCAGTATTAAGGGTCATATTTTTTTGATTGTCAAATCTAGCAATGCTCATATCATCTGACTAATGGAAACTGTTAGGGGTGGACAACTTTATAAATATATTCTCTGTATATTCTTCATGAAGTACATAGTATGTGTATGAATGTATACATGGTATATATATATGTTATGTAATATATATGTATATATGTTAACATATATACACTTAAACACATACTATGTACTTCATAAATTTCATTTGTCTATTTATATATACATATGCACATTTTCCCTATATAAGCAAATTATAAACAATGGTGAAAATAAATGGAAGAATAAAAACAAAATGTGACTCAACTCTTTAGTTTTGAATCCTGCTTGCACAGAGTTAATTTGTAACATGCAATGATTCATGTTAGGTCCATCCACCCCTTCTCCCTCCACCCCCACACCTCACCACAAGTGCCAATTAGAAAAGAGGGGCGCCTGGGTGGCTCAGTTGGTTAAGCGGCCGACTTCGGCTCAGGTCATGATCTCGTGGTCTGTGAGTTTGAGCCCCGCGTCGGGCTCTGTGCTGACAGCTCAGAGCCTGGAGCCTGTTTCAGATTCTGTGTCTCCCTCTCTCTGACCCTCCCCTGTTCATGCTCTGTTTCTCCCTGTCTCAAAAATAAATAAAACGTTAAAAAAATATATAAAAAAAAAAAAAAAAGAAAAGATGGAGAGAGTTGCCTGGGTAGCTCAGTCTGTTGAGTGTCTGACTCTTGATTTTGGCTCAGGTCATGATCTTATGGTTCATGAGATCGAGCCCCTCGTCAAGCTCATGCTGACAGCACGGAGACTGCTTGGGATTATTTCTCTCCTTCTCTCTCTGCCCCTCTCCCCCGCAAAAAGATATGGAGATAGAATGAGGGACTTTTTCTGGAGAACAGCCCATCTCAAAAGATAGTCTATCTCAAATATGATAAATATCGTGTTTGTTGATTCAGTGTTCCCTTTTTACTCCTGTGTATTCACACTGTGGATGGCTTCCTGTCCTCTGGTGGATACTATTGGATGCTAAGAACAACAGGAATGCTTGGAGAAGAGGTCTGAATTCAGAAATGTGCTTACCAGGCAGATGAAATCCTAGCATGAGTGGTGTAGAGGTGGGTCCAAGGAAAAGTAATATCATTTAAAATCATACTACTGGGGCGCCTGGGTGGCTCAGTTGGTTAAGCATCTGACTTCGGCTCAGGTCATGATCTCACAGTCTGTGAGTTCGAGCCCTGCGTCGGGCTCTGTGCTGACAGCTCAGAGCCTGGAGCCTGTTTCAGATTCTGTGTCTCCCTCTCTCTCTGACCCTCCCCTGTTCGTGGTCTGTCTCTCTCTGCTGGTGAGGCCATCATGGCCTCCATAGGTACAAAGGGAGGATGTACATTCATTCAGAGAAAAATCTTTTAGGTACTGAAGACATTTATTCTGTCAGAAGTAAGTGGGAGCATTGATAATTGTTGACATTTTTGGAGAGAACCTGAAGAGCATATTTGACATGAAGGACATGTATATTCCCCCTATAACTTACATCAATCCATCTCAAATGGAAAGGGTCAATTATACTTCTCCCTGATAGGAGTACTTCACTGTCTTTGAAATCAGTGATCACAGTTTGTACATTCCAACAGTTTAATATCCTTTGTGTGTATCCCTTTTTGTACATTACCATTGCCTTGCTTTGGGCCATTCTTAGTATGCTCCTTGATTATTACAGAAACTCTCAAGGGCGTCTTTTCTGCTTCAGTGTATCCCCATCTGTCATTGCCATAAATGTGGCCTCTTTAAATCACAGATATGATCATGTCCTTCTTTTCCTTAAAGTATTTCAGTTTCTCATAACTTACCCCATGATGGAGTCAAATCCCCACAACACTGCTTCCAAGACTATTTATGTTTATGATTTGGTTCTTGTCCATCTCTTGAGCCTCATCTCTGTTCAGCCACTCCCTTACCCTAATGTACACACCTCTTTGATCTACCTTTACTAAATTACTTGACGTTCCTGGAGGCCGTCATACTGTTTCATGACCATGAATCTTCATATACACTATTCCTTATGCCAACACTGCCCTCCCTTTCCATTACTTTACTTCTTTTGGTTCTTCAAAACTCAAGCCTATTTGAAATAAGCATGTTCTCTTTGACCTAATAACTCCACTTGTACGAGTTTCTTTTAATGAAACAATTTATGTGTAAATATGTTTATTGTAACTAGCAATAATTGTACTAGCAAAAATACTGTATTTGGAGTAACTTAAATTCCAATAGTAGGGCAATGGCTTAGTAAATACTATTCAATATTGCATAGCCATTAGAGTGATACTTCTGTAGATTATTGATAACATAAGAGAAGATCTATAAAATAATATTAAATTAAAAGCATATGAAGCACAAACATGTATATGTATTCTCATTTATATGTTTTAGTATATATTTCATGAGGAAGACAAGAGAGAGATTTTAAAATATCATTGGCAGGAGGGGTGCCTGGCTGGCTCAGTTAGTAGAGCATATGGCTTTTTTCTCACGGTTGTGAGTTCAAGCTCCACATTGGGACTAGAGATTACTTAAAAAAAAAAAAAAAGAAAAGAAAAAAATCACTGGGAGGAAATACCTTAAAAATGATAGAAGCTCTTCGGGTGGTAGGATTATTTTATTTTGTCTTTGTATTATAAGTTTTTTGTATTCTAAGTTTCTATAAGTGTATGTGTAGTTTACAATCAAGAGAACATTTCTGATTAAACACATGCAAGTGGATTCACGGATCCACCCACCTGGGAAGTCTTCCATGAACTACTGATTGGGATGCCTCTCTTCATATTCTGAGGGCAAGGATAAGTCTTAAATGACTTTTTCTCAGTGCCAAGCACAGTAATTGCTTTGTGGTAAGTGCTCAGTCAAAGGTAAATGAATCAATAAACAAGAAATGAAGCCTCTTCTGGAGTTAGGCAGACACCCTAATCACTCACTGGCCCCCTGTGTGATAACAGGAGCCCTGGAGAGCACAGAGACCTGTGGAAAGTGCTTGCTTGTCTGGATTACTCCTTTTCCTAGAATTTAAACTAGAGTCTTTATATTCAAGGGTCCTACCGTTCTTTTTTTTTTTTTTAATTTAAAATGTTTTATTTATTTTAGAGAGACAGAGAGACAGAGCACAAGCATGGGGAGGGACAGAGGTGGAGACAGAATCTGAAGCAGGCTCCAGGCTCTGAGCTGTCAGCACAGCCTGATGTGGGACTCGAACCCAGGGACTGTGAGATCATGAGCTGAAGTTGGTTGCCTAACCACACAGGTGCCCCAATGGTCCTACCGTTGTAGTCCCTATCCCCCACCCTCTGACCCGTCCAAACTGTCCCTTTTCTCAGGTCTGTTTCAAATGCCGTCAGCTCCTTGAAGTTCTTCCTGATATCTCTCTTCTAGTGAGAGATTTTAAGTCTCTTTGGTTTGTCTCCTACCCTGTATCAGTTGTTTTTGTCTGCACCTTCTATGTCAGAAGTCTGGAAGGATCCTAAGGATAGGAAGCATGCTTTGTTTAGATTTCAGCATTTTACAGTGCCTAATGATATTTTTGCATACAGCTGATGCTCTGTAAATGATGGTTACCTTGTGTCACCAATTCTGCCTTATGAATTTTTCTCACTTGGGCTTTCCCTGACCAGTCAATGTAAAATTGAACACTTTGCCCTGGAACTGCACATGTCTCAGATCTGGTTTTTATTTTATTTTGCTGTATAGTGATCATCACCATCAGATACACCAAGTAGTTTACTTACTGATTTCTTTGTTGCCTCCAATCGATAATAGAGATGAATATTAGTTTTGTTCACACTGTATCCTGAAAGCCTATGATTGTGTCTGGCCCATAGAAGGTATCCAGTAAATATTTGTGGAATGAATAGTTGAAGGATAAATAAGTTCAGTTCCATTAACTTCAACAAGCAGGTACCAAATGCTTACTGTTTTGTAAAGCGCGACAAAAAGAGCTGCGGATAAATCAAAGATGCTTCCGTCCACAGAATTATTTTTCAGTCTCATATGAGAGAAGGTTTCAGAGACATGATACAGCATGAACTTTGATAAGTGCGATGATAAAAATGTTGACGGTGTCCAGGGGGAGACTGAGGAATAGGAGACCTGATTCCCACTAACTCTATGTATAGAGACTTCTTGAAAGCTGTAAAACACGAGTTGAGTCTTGAAACATGGGTAAGATCTGAAGAGTAGTAGAGAAGATTGTGGACATGTGCATGGCTGGAGTGAGAAGCAAAAGAAGGAGCTGGCAAAATGAATTCTGAAGACAGTAAAGGGGTCATTTGTCTTCCTTATAAAGAAGGGGATGGCAAAGAAAACAGTTTGAAATTTTACTTAAACTCAGGCACATCCTTGTGGATATTGAGCAAGGCAATGTTGTAAAGCCTTGGGAAAGGTACTCTGTAGTGAGGGAAGAACCAGGGATAGGAAGAAGTACAGAAAGTAGAGATCCCTTGGGAAGCTACTGAAATCCGCCTCATGTTCCTTAGTAAAGGGCTGGATTCCGTGGTGGTGGGTATTATATCTGTGAAGCTTGAGAGTTTACGATGTGAAGTGCTGCAAACACACGTTTTGAGGATAGAACCGGTACAACTCAGCTTCTTACTCTGTTTCTTCATTTATAGAACAAGAATAGTAATTCTGTTTGGCTGACTCTAATGAGGCTGTTTAGAAAATATAAATTAAACCTTGTTCAATATTAACTTTTGCTATGAATGTAGGTAATCTCAGCACTGGACAGGACTTCAATAACCAGCTGTACCTTTTACCCGCTGCATTTACCTGAAATTTACAATCCTGTTTAACTTCTACAAGTTAAGCCTTTGAGGTCAACATGCCTATTCTTGCTTTATAGATGAGAAAACTAAGGTATAGAGGTTGAATGATTTCTCCATAGTCACATACCAGTGAAGTTATAGGGCTGGTACTCGAACATGATCTTTGGAAACCTACTCCTGTGCAAATCCCAGCTCAGTGCTCTGTCTGTACAACCCAGACCAATTCTCTGGAAAATCTTGGTGTTATCTCCCCAGAAAATATCACACCGCTCATCATTTTATTTCCATTAAAGCAAAGTCACATCTGAGACCTCCTTATCAGTGGCAAGTTTGCCCCCTGAGTTGGGAGGCGGTCAGGTTTTCTACTTGACTTGTAGTTTGGAGTATTATAAAGTTCATCAGTCAAAAGTTTGGACATGAAACCACCACCTCAAGCATTAAATCTTAAATCATTCTCTAAAGCATCCTCGGTGCTGTGACAGTCAGGGAAGCCTGTTTCTATCAGGACACTGGCTCTGTTAACACCTCCTAGATTCTCCAGTCATTAGTTTTCACGGGTTTGGGTTTCAGAGAGTTTTTAGCCAGCAGTCAGTGAATGCCCCAAAGAGTTGAATACAGTTTCTTTTGCGGCTTTTACACTTAATGATGGCCTATTCCCTTGAATAAGCTTCTGGTCTCACCTTCAATTCAGGAACAGCTAAGTGATATACTTCTCCTATCCCTTCTTACTGAAATCGGAATCCTGGTGCTTTCTGGAAGTTTTTGTTGAAATGGGCTTGCATAAAGTGAGAGCCGCAGGGTGAGTTTGATATGTCATTCATTCATCCATGCCTTCATTCCTTTATTTCACGGACTGCTTTTTGGGCTAGTCCTCCTTGAGGGGCAGGAACTAGATACTGACCTTGCCTTAAAGTAGCTTAAAGACCAGAAGGGGTGCTAAGACCTCTTCCTTGAAGCCGTTGCTGACCCATCGAAGCAGATGATATTCTTTCTTTTGTGTCTTGGGACACAAAAGGGTTTTTGGGACTTTAATAAATCTCTCACCCTATTGTATTGCATTACTCTACTTCCATGTCTCTGTGAGTGTCCTGAGGGCTTGGAGCAAAGTCTATCCGTTTATCTCTACCTCCCTAGTATCAGACACAGCACAGGATAGGTTTTTAATAACTGTGTGGTGGATAAATAAATAAATAGGAAGTTTAGGTGCAGAATAACCCTGGGAGGATGGGAAGGAGGTGGCAGTTTGGCTTTCAGGGATAGATATATAGAAAAGGGGCGGGGGGGAAGTCTTCACAGCAATGGGTGCAGTGTATCAACGATATGGAGACGGAGGTTAAGGCCTCTGTGATTCCAGAAGTGATTCCTTTCGGATGGACTGTGGGGTTCACAAAAGCGGGGACATGTAAATAATGTTGGAAAAGGAATATCTCATTTGTTTCTATTTCTAGATAGATTTCATTGCAAGGACAAACTATAATTTGTGTATCCACTCACATGACAGTGGACATTATTTGGTTGTTTATAGTTTTGTTTTTTTTTTTTCAACATTTATTTTTATTTTTGGGACAGAGAGAGACAGAGCATGAACGGGGGAGGGGCAGAGAGAGAGGGAGACACAGAATCGGAAACAGGCTCCAGGCTCCGAGCCATCAGCCCAGAGCCTGACGCGGGGCTCGAACTCACGGACCGTGAGATCGTGACCCGGCTGAAGTCGGACGCCCAACCGACTGCGCCACCCAGGCGCCCCAATATAGTTTTGACTGTTACAGATAAAGCTGCTATGAACATCAAAAGAAAAAAACATAGGAAATAATGCTGGAGAAGGTGGTTGGGGTCCAATATGGGTTTTGCAGAGGAGGCAATGAATAGCCAATAATGTTACTGCTCACAGGCCTTTGTGCCACTTCTAAAGATTCCATCTCTTGGGTTTTAAGGGAAAGAAAGGTAAGGGGAAGAATGAGAATATCATGTTATGAGGATTCAAGCCTGAAAAAATTTGACGGAGCTCGGGGCTGGGGATGGCTAAGATGGAAAGGTAGCCAGGGCTCTTGGAATGGGCCCATCTTACCCTGGGGTTGTGTGTGTTGTTTTCAGTTGTCAGTCTTTAGGCATGCTATGTTTGGACAAACCTGTATTGGATGTTTTTTAGCTGAACTTTGCAGAGGATGAGTGCTAGGAGGACGTCACTGCTCTACCCCTTATTAGCTCTTTGCACATGCCCCCAGCATAGTACCTCAGCTGTTGTCCCAGGAATGACTGCAGGTCAGTCTTGGTGGCAGACGGCTGCCACTGGCTGATACTTCTTCGTTTCCCCACTTGGAGTGCATTGTTGGCACATGGAAGAGCCTCTACAAATATCCCCTGAGTGGAATTGAACTGCTGAAGTAGAGCCAAAGATAGTTTTACTCAACCTCGGGGACATCAGAAACAGGAGATTTGTCTAGACTCGAGTTAAATGCACACGGCTCATGGGTGATAGAATTTTCTGTTAGGAAAATAACATTACAGGTATTATCTTCCTGGTTTCTTTATGCAACAGGAATGGGATGGAGCAGAAATAGGAGGGTAGCGGACTCTCATCAAATTAGTAGTTATCTCTGGGACATGAATTAAGGAGTGTCCAGGAAAGTTGAGGTTGTCTGGTGGAGTCAGAGACTGATGTCTTCCATTTTTAATAGAGGAATGGGGAGAGTGCAGAGTATTCAAGTCAGCTCTGTGGGCTCTGCTGGGAATTGCATGTGCACAGCTGAGATTACAACTTCTGAAAACACATGCAGTCTGTTTGTCTTTCCAATTAGGCACACACTTGTATGCATGCCCAGCTTTTAGGAAGGAGAAGCTGCTATCTATTAACAAGGTGGTATTATTGTTATTGTTATTGTTATTGTTATTATTATCATTATTATTATTTTGCCAAATGGTTAGGCTTCCTAGAGTGGAAGTAAATTGACTATGCTGCCTGAGCTTTTATGTGTGGTGGGATGTGAAGGGGCTAGGAGACTGGGTAGAAATAGTACACCTTACAGATTGAGAAGGGCTGGCCATGTTCTGTTCAGAGGCTTCGCCCTTTTCTTGCCACTGCACTGCAGCTCATTTGAGGTATCTAGTCAAGTGGCTGATCATCTGTGTGACATCTGGGGACCGGCAGTTAGGTCTCCTGTGTTTTTATGAAATTATCTATCTTAGCCAAATTTGAAATTATTTCCTTTATACCTAGAGGAAAGCAGTCATCTTGGCAGAAGACTCCTATCTGGTTCTGTTGTGCGTGTCAGTGTTTTGTCTCCTAGAGGAGGCATTTGCATAGTTATAATTCAGTGCCAAAATTAAGAAAAAAATCTTTTTAACCAGTTATATATTTTTGTATGTGTGTTTAATTGAGGCAGTTGAGGATGGGAATGGCAGCGTCACTTATTTGGGTGCTTCTATGTTTTGTTTTCTAGAATGTTCCACCTTGCTTCTCCCTGCCCCTTCTCAGAAGATAATGGGTGTGGTGGGCAGGGTGGCAGGCAGTGGGTAAACAGCTTGGCAGCACTCTTGAGTGCCACTGCTAATGCTCTTCCCCGAGGTGAGAGTGTTGGCAAAAATTGCTGCTTAACAACAGCGTGACTCCCCTCTTCTCCCTGGAGACTGACTGCTTCCCTTTGCTGTTGGCTCGGGGCTTTAGATCAGAGACGGTTCCTAATGGGAAACTCTCCCCAGTTTTGGCAGTGGGGATACACATCGCTGGTGATGCTTTGTCATTCTAGCAGCTGATTTATTGTAGAGATTCAGTATGCGGTGCCTGTGGATTGGAAAAATTCAGAGTTCAAGTCTGTTTTATTGACTCCTAGGCAGGCAATCACTGCCAGTGACAGGATCAGTCCAGGGTTTTTGATTATTCTAAATCTCATGTCGCAGAAGCCTGGATAATCTAGCAGTGAGTAATGGATGTGAGTGCCCAGATCCTGGAAATAGCTTTGAGAAGCCTTCCCTTATACACACGGAGGGAACTTATTACTCCATTTGCTCATGGAGTCCTTTGAGTAATCAGCAAATAGTTACTGGAGTGGAATGGGTCATGTTATTCAAATATAGAATGTGTTTGGGGGTAGCCGTTTTCCTGAATGACCACACTTGAATTAGCGATAGTCTCTGAAAACTAGTTCATTTAGAAAAGCCTCCCTATGCCTTTGTCTTTATAATACATAAAACACTTAGGACACGGTGATGAGCGTTTTAGTATCGCCATAGCATAGAAGAAAAAAATCAGTCACTTTTTGGTTCTGCTCTAAGAGCTCATTTGCCATTTGCTATTAAGGCTTGTGGCATCTGTTAGAGAGAAGAAGCTGCTTCATGGTTTGGGCTGTACGAGGGATGTCGCCTCAAGTACTCAATGCATCAGACTGTGACTTCCAGTTGCCTTGTTACTCCCTCTTGAGCGAGAGACAATATGTGAAGAATTCTGATTACAGCTCAGATCTTCAGCTTTAAGAAGTTGCCCTTTGAGCTTGCTCAGTAAATACTGATTAGTTGCAAACCTTCAATTTTGGCCCTTCACCACCCAGAATGGTGCCTAGGTAGTGAAGAAAAGTGCTTTTCCCACCGCAGAAGCACTTTAAACAGTAGATTCTTTTGCGGGGAGACGAAAATAGGTTTCCTATTGTTCAAATGGGTGTTTTAAGTGCTTTGCAGGTGTATCTTAGAGAATGGAGGTATTTATTTTTAATGAGAAGAACTGAAGAATAAAAACAATCACAGCCTTGGAGAATTGCAGATCAAAGCTTTTTTCATTATAAAACAAATGAGGGCCTCCGTCCTAGGAGCTAGTAAATTCATTAATTTTTAATAGAGGAATAGGCTATAAATGGTAATTTAATTCTTGTGGGAGAAGATCATTTAAGTGGTGTTTAAAAATCTACATACTTAGGTGGTTTAGAGTGAAAACCTGCTGTGATATTGAAGGTAGTAAATGTATGGTGCAGCTAAGCAACTTGTTCAGAAACACTAAGGGTCCTTTCTAACTGTTCTCTTCCTACTCTGTGTACAGTATAATATGGTGTACTATAAGTCATATTTAGCTCTTGTTTTGGACCTGGGTTTCCTGTCTTGCTGTTTGAATCAGAAATGCCTCTATCAAGAAGTAGAATGGTGTGCAGAAATAATAAGCAAATCCCAAACCTTCCAAATCTTACACATTTTTTTTTTTTTTTTGCAATTGGGCGAGATCCCTCCTCACCCTTCCGATACTTGTGCTCCTCTCTGAGTGATCCACATGCATTCTTTCTTTTAATCTTCAACTAACTAACAGCCATGATATTTATTTAAGAAGCAAGCCCTGCTCTCCACGAGTGGCCTTGTTGAGTTGAATTCTGTAAGCTGCTTGTTTTTGCGACCATGGACTCACCTCCTTATCTTCGTCAACGTTGTGATGCTGACTTGGAAAGAGTCTGTTGGCTCCGAAGTCCCACATGTGCCAGGGGGCAGTGGAATTTGGGGACAGTTGTTAAAGTGAACTGACTTTGGAGCCATCTGGCAGGCACAGAAAAGTTGCAGAGCAAAGGAGCTGTCTATGATATAGACATGTTCATGGAGGCATGCATTGTAAGACTGAAGGCGCTGCTGGTCTGAGAAAGGACTTTGGGGAGATAAGATGAATTGCGAAGTCATTCCTCTGTCGAGGCAGAGGAAGCCCTGAGATCCTCTGGTTCGGTACCCTGTTTTGGAGATGAGGAGACTGGCTCGGAGTGTGTCAGAGCATCCCCGGAGCCTACGGCTAATCAGTACCCAAGTCTCCTGTCCTTTAGCTTTGCTGCTGGCTTATTTATGCATTTCCTCATCTAAAGTCTTCCCCGGAACAAGGCAGCACATAAAGAAGTGAATGAATTCATACGTTGTGTGTTTTAACATGCTCATCCTTATCAATCTGTTTGTTTATCCGTATTATAGACCTGCACGTGTTTGCCTATCCCGTTTGCCTTTCCTTTTCTACCCCTCAGATGTGGAGTTGCAGGAAGACGAGAACCTTGTTTAAACTAAAACAAACTTACAGCATTGGCGATGCCATCATGTGCCCAAGAATTCTCAAAAAGTGTTCCTAGGGGATGAGTCTCATCCGTCAAATATTTGCATGTTTTATTTTCTAGGTTTGCTGGCTCTTTGGTGAGGGGTAGTTGGTGTCCTAGGTTACTGCCTTCTTTT